>NC_133524.1:136485000-136788030 GCF_049354715.1 Callithrix jacchus
TGGTCTTGAACTCATGACCTTGTGATCCACCCGCCTTGGCCTCCCAAAGTGCTGGGATTACAGATGTGAGTCACTGAACCCGGCCAATATTCTAGACTTCTATTGGAATTCAGAATAAAATCTATGTCCTTATCGTAGCCTACACAGCTCTACATGATCTCATCCTTCCGCACCTAATTTCAACTCCTACCAATCTCCCTGCATTTTAGTCATAATGGGCAGTACCTCCAATATGCCATGAAAGCTCCTATATTGGGGTCTCTGCATTTGCTGTTCACATGGTCTGGATTCCCCTTCATCCATATCATGAATGGCTGTTGAGATTCACTTGGGGTGGCTGGGAAAATAGTTAAAAAATATTTTAAAAAGTTATAAAATTATAGTCTCAAACCTTTTAAAAAGCCAAAATGTTTAATAAAACAAGCTAAAGGCAGCCAGTTCTTACGTTAAAACTTTAAGTCATAGGGTAAAAATTAAAATAATAAAAGCTTCCCGAGTTAAATCTGTTTACCCCACATTCCTTTATCCCTACTCTAATTTGTTTACTCATGTAAACTTTATGCTAAATAGCCCTCTCAAAAAAAGTAAAAAAAAAAAATTACCCATTAATGGTGTTTATTCTAAAGCCCCAAACCAAAACCTTTTATCATTCATAAAACCATTCTTTTAACCATATTATTTATCCATAAACATGCTCACTTAAAACTTCTATTATTAAATCTATACAAAATTTTTAAAAAACGTTATGGTCGGTTAGGGGCAATCACCCTCTAAAAGCAGCTAACAACCTCCCTAGCCCACTCAAATTCACTATACTCTGGTGTACAAAAGTATATTTCATTCATCCGTCGCTGTGTCAGGGTCTACAAAACAAACCTCCACAGGTGGTAATCAATGTCTCAGGTGGTCTCGGGGCCTGTCCATTTGCTGTTCACATGGCCTGCATTTCCCTTCATCCATATATATGAATGCTACCTCTCTCACTTAATTCAGTTCTCTGCTCAAATGTCACCTTGTCAGAGAGAACTTCTTTCACTACCATATCTAAAGTAGTACCTGCTATCATTCTCTGAACATTTGCGTTGACTGCATAAACACTAAACCTTTCTGTTCAATATAAAAGAGACATACTTAATAGTAAATTGACATGGAGAAAAATACTTCTGAAATACCTGACAAAATGCACATATTCTAATACACAGAATTATAATGAGTAAAAAAGGAAAAAAAGATGAGCGACAATAGGACAGTGGGTGAAGGAGGTGTAATTGACAAAAGGAGAAATATAAACACCCACATGTACATGGAAAATCTACTTGAACTCACAAATAAGTAAAGAAAAGCTAATATTACCAAGAGTAAAGACTATTTTTCCTTTAATCTAGGAGCTGGCATTTTTTTTTTCTGTGAACAGCTAAGATAATAGAAATGTCCCCTTCTGTGGGCCACATATGGATTTGGTCACACATTCTTCATTACCATTTTTTTCCCCTACAACCCTAAAGACGCTGACTGGATTTGGCACAAGAGTGTTAGTTTTGCTGACCCCGGATCTACAGGGAGTGATTAAAGATGGAGAACACTTAATGCTGTGAATGGAGAGGGTAAACTGGCTCACTGCTGTTGGGGGCACAGGTTGATATAGCTTTTCTAAAAGATAATTTGTCATGTACGCATCTTTTGCCCTAGGAATTCCACATTTTTTATTTTACACCAAGTAGCTAATCTGGCAGGAATGGAAATATTTTTGTACAGAATACATTGCCATGTTATTCATAACAGCAGGCAGGAGGATGAGAGAAAATTTATATAATAAACTAGGAACTAGTTAAACCATGTGCATGAAATAAATGAAATGCCACACAGCTATTTCAAAGTCATATATATCTGAATAACAGAACAATCATATAACTTATGGTTTAAAATTATAAAATAGTGTGTATAACATAGTTCAACATATACAAAATTGTATATGTATATATGTTAGGTATATGTGTATATATACATATTCAAAAAATATGGTTACCTCAGGGGGATTGGGATACTAAGTGACTTTTATGTTTACATATTTAGCTATTGCTTGATTTTGAGCAAGTGTCATCATTATAATCAGAAAAAAATAAAATTCTTACTGAATTTAGCTAAACCTCAGGTAACTAAAATGGGTTTCTGCCTGAAGTGAAACAGTTTTCTAAACCTATTCTTACAATCTAATAATGCTAGATATTTTTTCACAATTTGAACAAATAGTTTTTATGAGTTTTGCTTACTTTCTGGTTTGTTTCTACCAAAAGGACAAAGTTATTCATTAACTTGCTATCTTGAAAATATTCTTTTGGGAATTCTGAGATGCATTTTAATCTCCGCCATCTCTTTTCTTCAACTCTGTGAACACTCATTGGCATCACACTAGTGTCATATTCCCAACCCAGGGCACAGAGAGTGGAGGTACAAGAAAATCGCCCCACTGACCACTGTACAAGAGAAGCTAGGGAGTGGAAAAGTGGAGAGAAGATGGGTAATGAAAGGCATCTGAGAAAGTACTCACTCAGAAAATGCCCAGGGAACTTGTGTTCCCACATCACCAACTTTAATTTGCAGCCAAGCAATCCTCAGTTACTCTATCATGTAAGCTTGCCATGTTTGAAAATGAAGCTGTAAATGAACAAAAGCATCACAGGCTGGTGTTAGACATAGCACTTCACTTGTACCATGTTTCACACGAAAGAACAGCTGTGATGGATCAACAGTGGCGATTTTAGTAGCAACCAAAAAGGGTTCACTAGCAAAGTTACACCAGGACTTCAGATTAAAGCTAACACATAGGAAATGGGAGTACAGCACTAAACTGTTCAAACGTCTACAAGTTTATTCATAAAAATAAAGGTTTTATTATTTTTTCACTTTTTAAATTTAAGAGTAAAACATGCTCATTGTGGAAGACTTGCAAACCATGAAAAAGCATAAAGAAACAGAAAAGCAAACCCCAGCCTTAATTGCATCACTCAGTGGCAACCACAGTGAAAATTATGGCGTTTTTCAGACATTTTGAAATCATACTGTTTATAATTTTGAATATGATTTTTTTTTCTTGCTTTTGTTTTTTGAGACAGAGTCTCACTCTGTCGCCCAGGCTGGAATGCAGTGGTGGGATCTTGGCTCACTGCAACCCCTGCCTCCTGGGTTCAAGTGATTCTCCTGCCTCAGCCTCCCGAGTAGCGAGGACTACAGGCACGCGCCACCACAACCAGCTAATTTTTGTATTTTTAGTAGAGATGGAGTTTCACCAGGTTGGCCAGGATGGTCTCAAGCTCTTGATCTCGTGATCTGCCCACCTCGGCTTCCCAAAGTGCTGGGATTACATGTGTGAGCGACTGCACCTGGCCGAATATGTTCTTTTTACTAAACATGACAGCATAGTCATTTCCCACTGACAATAGCTTTTTAATAAGTGTGAAGAAAAACATGTCTAAACTTTCAATATAAAACTAGTGTCAAAATAAAGTTAACAGATTACAATTATAGAATTTGTTCTTTTATACCTCCATTGTTAAAAATTCCAAATATGAGAGGACTTCAAAAAGTTTAAAATAAAAAGATAAAAATTCAAACATAAATTTATTTCTCAACATAAGCTCCATAAAGATCAAGATACTTTGATAAGTGATGATACCAGCCATTTAGAAAAGAACTCAGGGTCCTGGCAGTTTAATGAGGTCAATTCAGTCTTTTTGACATTATTAACAGTAGAAAAATGGGTGCTCTTTACAGATTTTTAAGATTAGGAAACAAACAAAAACAAAGTTAGAAGGAGCCAAATCCAGACTGTGATGTGGATACCTAGTGAATTCACATTAAAACTCTCGCAAAACTGCCCTTGTTGGATGAGAGGAATGAGCAACAGCATTGTCATGTTGAAGAAGGACTCACTGGTGAAGCTTTCCTGGGCATTTTTCTGCCAAAGCTGTGCCTAATGATGTGCTAAAGATGTTGCAATTCTTTGGCCCTCCAGAAAGTCAGCAAGCAAATGCCTTAAGTTTCTCCAAAAACCTGTTGCCAGGACTTTTGCTCTTGACTGGACCGCTTCCATCACTTCATAGTCATTGCTTTGATTGTGCTTTTACTTCAAGATTGTACTGGTAAAGCCATATTCATTTCCCATTACAGTTCTTCAAAGAAATGTGTTGGGATCTTGATCCCATTTGTTTGAATTTCCATTGAACACTCTGCTGCAGCTGATCTGGGTGCAATGGTTTTGGCACCCAAGTGGAGGTTTGTCCAACTATTTCAGTCACAATTTTGCAAGCCCAACTGGGATATATATGGCGTTGGCTATTGTTTCTTCTGTGACTTGTTGGTCCTCTTCAATTACAGTGCAAATGAAGTTTTTTCCTTGTAAATTGATGTAGATGGCCTGCCACTGTGGCCTTCATCTTCAACATTGTCTCGTCCCTTATTAGAACTAGTTATTCATTTATAAACTGCTGATTTCTTTTTTTTTTTTTTTTTTTTTTTTTTTTTTTGAGATGGAGTCTCATGCTGTTGCCTAGGCTGGAGTGCAGTGGTGCAATCTTGGCTCACTGCAACCTCTGCCTCCCAGGTTCAAGCAATTCTCCTGCCTCAGCTTTCTGAGTAGCTGAGATTACAGGCATTCACCATCACACCAGGCTAATTTTTGTGTTTTTAGTAGAGATGGGCTTTCATCATGTTGCTCAGGTTGGTCTCAAACTCCTGGGCTCAAGCAATCCACCCACCTTGGTCTCCCAAAATGCTGGGATTACAGGTGTGAGCCGCTGTGCCTGGCCTAAATTCTTTGGGTCATTGTCCCCAGAAACTTTAGTAAAGCATCAATTATTTCACAATTCTTAAACCCAAGTTTCACCATAAATTTGATGTTTGTTCTTGCTTCAGTTTTAGCAGAATTCATATTGTTCTGATGGGGCGTTTTTCAAACTGATGTCTTACGCTTCTTCATGCCGCAAACTAAACCCTGTTCAGACATGCTATAACAAGTTAATATGAGTTTATTTCGGTGAAAAAAAATTTTAAATCCACGTATAGCTTTTTTCTCTAAGACTCATTTTCCATGATTTTTTGAAGATCCCTTATAGACAAAATCACATTTTAAATACCACAAGGACAATCTAAGTAAAAACCAAAAAGCTAAACAACGAAATCCTTTTTTTTTTGATATGAAGTCTGGAGTCTCGCTCTGTCACCCAGGCTGGAGTGCAGTGGAGCAGTCTTGGCTCACTGCAACCTCCTTCTCTTGGATTCAAGTGATTCTCCTTCCTCAGCCTCCCAAGTAGCTGGGACTACAGATGCGTGCCACCACGCCTGGCCAAGTTTTGTATTTTTAGTCGAGACGGGGTTTCAACACGTTGGCTAGGCTGGTCTCGAATTCCTGACCTCTGGCGATCCACCCACCTTGGCCTCCCAAAGTGCTGGGATTACAGGTATGAACACCTGTATGAACACCCAGCCCAAAACACTGAAATCTAAACACTGGACTAGACAGTTCAATCGAATGGTCAGAAGATTTCTCATCATCAAAAGTAGCGTCTTTGGGGAAAATATTCAGTGCCATCAGTGAACACTAGGTTACACACACGCTTTGATGACACATCAGCGATGGACATGAAAGTTAAAATTGCTATTCCAATTTTACACACATGTCAACTGTAAGGTATGGGGAAAAAATAAGATAAAAATTTGTCATCTCTTTTGAGTTCCAAAATTATCCAATAGAACAGATAATTTAAATGTCAGGAAAAGCCTCTTTTAAAGCTTCCAGAAATATTAGCAAATTGTATAAATAAGCTTTGCCTGACTAATATTTTTGTCATTTAAGATGTATTCTTACTTTATTTAAAAAAAAACTCTAAAGTCTTCATATCACCATCAACTATTAAATAATAGTACCATTCAAATAAAATGCAAAGCAAATTTACACTTAGATTTCAGTAGTACATGTTCATCCTTAAATGTTATAATTTGTTTTAAATAGCAGAGCCATCTGTCCTGTGATAGCTCACATGAGCTTAATTATTGGAGAAGTCTAAGAATTTCTCTTGCAAATATGTATCAAGTTGAACTGTACTGAAAACATATTTGACTAATAGTTCTTTGTTACAAAGAAATTACACTCTCAAGTGGAGTTTTACTCTTGTTGCCCAGGCTGGAGTGCAATGGTACAATCTCAGCTCACCACAACCTCCACCTCCCCGATTCAAGCCATTCTCCTGCCTCAGCCTCCCAAGTAGCAGGGATTACAGGCGACCACCACCACACTCAGCTAATTTTTGTATTTTTAATATAGACAGGGTTTCACCATGTTGGTCAGGCTGGTCTCGAACTCCTGACCTCATGATCCGCCTGCCTTGGCCAAGTTGATTCTTTATGTGAATTTAGTATTGAATTCAATATTACATTCTCTATTTTTCAGTAGTATAAATCACTAATGTCTGCCACCTTCTACATTAGCTATCATCTATTATATATTCAAAAAGCTGTTATTACTTCTAGAATTTCCTCGTTCATGATTGCTGACTTGTTATTGTAATGATTACATTTTTAGTTCTTTCCATAGACAATTTTCATTATAGAGTTGTGTAATTTATTGCAGTCAAACGAAGATATTTATTTGGAATTGATGAACCAAATCTTAAAAGGCATGTATATAAAATTAGCAGATGATACAGACTTTGGAGGTAGCATTATTACAAGAGATTATAGAATCAATATTTAAAATAACTCAACGGATTGGAATATTTAGGTTAAAAACCAGCATAGCAAGGTCTCCACTTGGACCTAAAACTGTGCTTTCCCCAGAATCCATCCATAAGGGAGTATGTCTAGAAAATCTGAAAGGACTTGGCAGTAAGTCTAGATCCAGAGAAAGGGACTGAGTTGCCTCATAGGCAGGAAGTCACTTAAGGAATATGTCAAGGTCTGTGGACAGTAATTAGGCTAATTATCAGAAGGAGAAAGATTTTGAGTACAGTAGGTTCATTTGTTCATTCATTCAACAAATACTGAGGTCATACTATTTTTAAGATACTGTATTAGCCACTGAGGGATACATGGGGAGCAAAAACAGACAAGGCCCCTGTCCTTAAGGAGCTTACACCTATAACTAGGGGAAATATGTAAGACAACAAAGTGTGGTGTTATTATTTAATCAAACTTCTATAGGGTCTATGTTGAGCCACGTACTGCTCTAAGCATTTTACATGTAGTTCAACCGCACAACAACCATATGATGTAGGTACTGATATTATCTCCAATCTACAGATGACGAGCCTGACACAGAGACTTAACCTTGAGCAAGTTGAGTGACTTGCTTGTAAGTGGCAGAATCCATATGCTTACCTCCCATGCCATACTGCTTTGGGATGAAAATGGTACAGGTACAGAGTGACAGATTGTGACTCTCACACCTTTTTCTCAGGTGATTTAGTGCCACTAGTTGTTCAGCACTTATTAACTCAATAAACATTTCTTTAGGGTCCCACTGGGTAGCTGACGCTGCACTGGGCAATGAGGATCTACCGGTGAACAAGACTGATTTATTCACTGCCCTCAATGGAGCCTGCAGGCCAGCAGAGAAGGAAGATATTGAACAAGTGACATGAAAAGAGAAACAGAGTAATGGAAGCAGATAACCTGGGACCCTGGCCCAGGTCAGGAAGCAAATGTCTCCATCGCTTAGGTCGTCCTTTGCCTCAGGCCCACAGGGGAGCAGACTCCATGGGACCGTCTCCTGTTAGAAAAAACATGGCACTGTATGTAAGTCATCTGTGGGAGATGGAGAGAACACAAGGGAAATTGTGTAGGGATCACAAAAGAGATGGAGAGAGGAATTCCCTCCCCACCATGACACCTACATCTAGAAAGATAACATCAATTGCATGGTGGTATTCATGATGAAAGGTGGCATTAGTGTAATCAGGCAGCCATGGAACATCTTCACAGCAGCTTTGTGGCCACGGATACCTCACTGTAGGAGGCAGAGAAGAAACAGAAGAGACCTTCAGATGCTTATGGAGAGAGCTGTGTCCATGAGCTCTTACGAGAACCTGCAAAAGAGTTGACTTTGATGGGGGACTAGGGGTCCCACAGTAGCAGGTAAGCCAAAATCAGCAAAACATCATACTCCTATTGTGGCGATGCAATTTTTAAACAAGCTATTATGATCTGGGAAATGGAAATTAGAATAACATGGGTAAGTAGAAAGTCCTGCCTTCATCATCCAAAAATCAATTTACAATTAGAAGTTGGGAAGCTGTAGTGGGTTGGTGGTCTTCAAAAATATATGTCCATGCCCTAATCCCTGGGAGCTGTAAATATGATCTTATTTGGCAAAGGGTCTTTGTAGATATAATTAAATTTAGGATCTCAAGATGAGGTCCTATTGGAGGGCCCTAAATTAAACGGCAAGAATCCTTGAGAGATACACACAAAAGAGAGACAAAGGGAGGAGAGGAGAAGGCCATGTGAGGATGGAGAGATAGAAATTTTATAGCCACAAGCCAAGGACTTAGAACCACCAGAAGCTGGCAGAAGCAAAGAAGGACTCTTATGGAACCTTCAGTGAGTGCATGGTCCTGCTGACACCTTCATTTTAGAGTTCTTGATTCCAGAACTGCAAAGGAGAATAAATTTCTGTTATTTTAAGCCACAAAGTCTGCAGTAATTTTTTTTTAAATTTTTTATTGGATTTTAGGTTTTGGGGTACATGAGCAGAGCATGCAAGACAGTTGCGTAGGTACACACATGGCAGTGTGCTTTGCTTTGCTTCTCCCCTTCACCCACATTTGGCATTTCTCCCCAGGCTATCCCTCCCCACCTCCCCCTCCCACTAGCCCTCCCCTTTTCCCCCCAATAGACCCCAGTGTTTAGTACTCCCCTTTCTGTGTCCATGTGTTCTCATTTTTCATCACCCACCTATGAGTGAGAATATGCGGTGTTTCATTTTCTGTTCTTGTGTCAGTTTGCTGAGGATGATGTACTCCAGATTCATCCATGTCCCTCCAAACGACACAAACTCATCATTTCTGATTGCTGCATAATATTCCATGGTGTATATGTGCCACATTTTTCCAATCCAGTCTATTATCAATGGGCATTTGGGTTGATTCCAGGTCTTTGCTATTGTAAACAGTGCTGCAATGAACATTTGTGTACATGTGTCCTTATAGTAGAACGATTAATTTTTTACAGCAGCCCAAGTACAGTAATATAAGGAACCATGGCTTGACAACAATTTACATAAAAAAATGTCTGGGCAAACAGCATCATGTGACTGATAAAGCAAATGCAGGGCTGGGCCTAGTGGCTCACGTCTGTAATCCCACACTTTTGGAGGCCAAGGTGGGAGTCTGGGAGTTCCAGACCAGCCTGGCCAACAAGGCGAAACCCAGTCTATACTAAAAATATAAAAATTAGCTGGGTGTGGTGGCACATGTCTGTAATCCCAGCTACTCAGGAGGCTGAGGCAGGAGGACTGCTTGAGCCCCAGAGGTGGAGGCTGCAGTGAGCCAAGATTGTACCACTGTACCACTGCAGCCTAGGTGACAGAGCAAGACCCTGTCTCAAAACAACAAAAAGAAAGCAAATGCAGTCTTCGGCTGCCACAACAGAAACAGAGTTAATATATTGAGGAAGCTAATCGTTCTGCCATATAGCTGCAATACTGTACTCTGCTCTAAGTGCCACCTGTTAAGAGAGACATTGATGAATGGGAGCCTAGCTAGAGACAGGTGACTGGGACCATGTTGATTCTGGAAAGCTTGCCATACAAAGGATGAGTTGGTAGCACTGGAAATGGGGATCTTGGAATACAAATCAATGAACATGAGGGTAATCTTGGAATATGTGAAAAGCTGTCTTGTCAAAGAGGAAGTAATCTTGCTTTGTGTTGCTTCAGGAGGCAAAATTGGGCTTAGCCAGTGGAAAGTAAAACAGAAGAAAAAACTGACGGCTGTTGATTATAGAAATTCAGAACATTGGAAATATTTGAAAAGGGGAAAAGTACCGTTTCCTATTTTCAGAGACATAACATCTGGTCCTGCCTCTGTAGTTAATTGGTTATGTGACTCTGGACATAGCATCGCCCCTTCTTTGCACCTCAGTTTTCTTCTATGTAAAATTAGAGGGTTAAGTTGGATGCTTTAGGAGAGCACTGATTTTTTATTTTTGGTCGTTTCCTATTTTATGGTTTAATAAAACTGTTAAGGTGTTTTACAATTTCTGAGTGTCTAGTATATGCTAAAGCTAAAATCTGTGCTAGGTGTTTTGTTTTGTTTTTTTGAGATAGAGTTTTGCTCTTGTTGCCCAGTCTAGAGTGCAGTGGCTCAATCTCAGCTCATTACAACCTCCACCTCCTGGGTTCAAGCAATTCTCCTGCCTCAGCCTCCCAACTGGCTGGGATTATAGGTGCCCGCCACAACGCCTGGCTAATTTTTATATTTAGTAGAGATGGCATTTCACTGTGTTGGCTAGGCTGGTTTCAAACTCAGTTGATCTGCTGTCTCAGCCTTCCAAAGTGCTGGGATTACAGGCGTGAGCCTCTGCGCCTGGCCTGTGCCGTTTCAACATGCATGATCTAAGTCTTTCCACACTGCAGGTAACTGGTAAAGCATTATTTCTGGGTACTGTGAGCACGCTTCTAGAAGACATTGGCATTAGGACCAGTGTACCTGAGTAAGGAAGATCTACCCTTATCCAATGTGGGTGGGCATCATCCAGTCTGCTCAGGGCTCAGAACAAAAAGGCAGAGGAAAGAATTCACTTTGTTTCTTCTGGAGTCGGAATACCCTTCATCTGTGGTTCTTGGACATCACAACTCTAGGTTTTCTGGTCTTTGGACTCTAAGACTAGCACCAATGGCTCACTAGGTTTGTAGGCTTATGGCTTCAGACTGAGAGTTATACCATTGGCCTCCCTGGTTCTGAGGCCTTTGGATTTGGACTGCACCATGCCACTTGGCTTTCCTTGTTCTCCAGCTTGTAGATGGCCTGTTGTGAGACTTCTCAGCCTCCATAATCACCGGAGCCAATTTCCCTGTGAATCTCCTTTCCATGCCACCCCCTCCTCTCAGTTCTGTCTCTCTGTAGAAATGTAGTATACCCCCATTTTACAGATTAGAGCACTGAGATTGAGAGAGATTGTGACTTGCCCAAAGTCATATAACCTGTTCATGGGTGAGCTAAAAATTGAACTCAGATCCCCTTGCTTCTATTACTCTTTCCACCATATCTTGCTGTTTCCTCTACACAATAGTGACCCTTTGCCATATCTGAATTTAGCAAATTATACAATTCACTGTCAAAGTACTCCTCAGAAATCACTTACCAGGCAATATTAACTATCACAAACACCCTAAAGAATCAGATTTCTGAGCAGATAAAATGGTTGGTGCCAAAGCCTATGCATTAAAGCCCATGAAGTTCATTCAGAAAAATCCTTAGGGCCTCCTCGCTCAGAGCCTATCCCTCATCATTTTGTATATAGTGTCTGTTCTTCCTTTCTGAAGAGAAAGACAAGCTGGAGGGCTGGTCTGCAGCATCCTGGGAGACGGAGACGGCCTGGGTTGTTAGGCTGTGGAGCATGGAGGCAAAGGCAAAAAGATTAGCAGTGTCCTGTGGAGTCTCCACAAAAGGGGAAGATAAATGGGAAGGCCAACAAGTCTAGCTCTTTGGAATTCCGCGCATAAGAGGCTCAACACAGGAAGCAGGTCAGAGAGGTGTAGAGGAATATCTTGAACCAATGACTACCGAGCCAGCTGCAGAGGTTTTTACATGGTTCCTGGGGCTTTGGGGTGGGAAGAAGAGGGCACTACCCTGAGAGTGCAGTACAGTCCAAAAGTATACACTAGGTTCTGATATACTACTCTGGATTTTCAGTCAGTTACATGCTATAATTTTTAAAAATCTGTGGGGGAAGTCAATAGGAAGAAGGTAGACGTGGACCAATAGGTGTAACAAAAATTAATATTGACGATGAAAGCAAGGGAGCTGACAAGAAATACGATATCCTTCTAAATCTAAGCAGTGTGAAGACACAGAAAAGCTGGCACTACTGTACTTTAGTGGATATCCATAATGATGACTCAGCATTATTGAGGTGAGGTGGTATTCTGTGCCTTCTGCATATGAAGGCAGAGATGAGTGCAGCACATTCTAAAGACTTCCACTCAAATGACATGAAGAAGAAAATTTATTGCCCCCAAAGAATAATTGCAGTTGTTTAACAAATCCAACCATGTAGAAATTGACAGAGAAGGACAAAAGAGACAATGCTTTAAAAATAATATTGAAGGCAGCTGTTAAGAAATGCAGAAAATGTGGGAGAAGGCACTCAATAAACATTTAAAAAATTAAACTAAATTTGAACCCTGCCTAGCTCCCATTCTGGAGAGGTATCTAAATAAATGAACTAGTGAATGTATGAATGAAAATTATCTGGCCTAGGGTGCCCCTTTTGCTAGGGTTGTTCTTTGGTTCTTGGAGCTAATGCAGCGTCAAGGTGTTGGAGACGGAGGACACCTGTCTTATCTTTAATCATCATCCACACACATTATCATTCAAGAGGTCCATTATCCCTATCTGCATCATGTGTTCTAGGGCCAGAAGCTGTGCTGTGTTCCTACCATGTCAGGGTATGTTTTCTGCCAATGCTGGCTGGGATGCTGTTTGCCTCTATGCATCCCTCTATTGTCCTCTCTGTTCTTGTTTCCCTGAAGGTGCTGCTCAGCAGAACATTGGTCCGACCTGATCTTTGCACTCAAAGATCCTTTATCATTTCTCCTCCCTGCAGCCTGAAGCATCCTGTTTTTCTAATTTGAGGAAAGGCTTCTGTAATCATGTAGTTCCAAGACACTCTATGACCATAACATCCATTTTTCCCTCTCCCCTGCAAACTTACATTCTTAATTATCTGCCTATGGAAAAGAAAAGCCAAGAAGCTCTGCAGGCAATCTTATGCTTTCCTGGTGCTATATTAATATTTCTCCTAAAGTAATGAGCATGAGGTTGGCCATCTGTTTGAATATAGAGAATGTAAAGGGGAAAATGTCCCATAGGTTAATTGTCGTATCTCTCCCCACTCAGAGTTCAAAGCCAGTCAAGAAATAGGCCAGACATCAGAGATAGAATTTGTGTATCCGACAAATGTTTTTAAACATTATGCTCTCCCAGCATTGCTCTAGGTACTAAGAATACAGCAGTGCCTGAAGCAGACAAAATAGCAATCTATTATTTGCAAAGATGCATTCTAAAACTTGGCCTAGTCTGAGGCCAAAATGAATTCCCATTCCTTCCCCAGCAAATTGAATTTATCCATTTAATCACAGACTGAGTGGCTAGAAAACTAGAGCCACCTCCTCCAACCAGCCAGTCTGGTTCCTTTCCCACAGTGAGCATACTGGATGGAGGATTTGGGAAGGGAGAAAGGAAGGCGAACACCCTGCAAGCTGGCAGTTCTGAAAGAGGAAGGGCCCAAGTGGGGCTGAAGCACACATATGGAGTAACCCCTTCCTCCAGTCTCACCAGTCAGCTAATTGAGAAGTGGAAGGCAGAAACCTTCTTTCACATGCTTCCTGCAGGGAGACAGTTTCTATTTCATGAGTGGAGGCAGAAGAATGAAGAGAAGGAAAGTCATTTCCTTTGCACTTAATATTGCAGCTTTTTATCCAGACCCTGAATTATTCTTGAATTTTGAGTATGATGTAGGTAAATGTCATATATCTATGAAATCATATGCTAACTCCTTTATTTAGATCTTTTTTAAATGCCAAGTGTCTTTATTACCAATTAAGAAGGTTGAATTATACAAGGACCTTCTATTTCCATTAATCCAAGCATCCATTAAAAATTATCATCAGTTTTGCACTAAATATGTTGCAGGAGTGACTTCAAATTTGTTTTTCCACATTTATTTTCTTCATATGGGATACATAAATGACATTTATAAAGGGGCTGAATTCTAGCCGATTAAAGTTTCACCTTTATGTTTATACACAGAGTATTAAATTCGAGCCTGACTCCTTAAATCCTTGATGTGCTAGTTCTCAGCCTCTTTACCCTCATTCCTTGCACTTCGTTGCTCTGTTTTGTATTGTTTCTCAGGCCTCCATGTTAGCAGGGTCCAGCCAATACAAGGCAGACTGAAGGCTGGGGGACAGAAGCCAGGGTATTTCTACCTCAGGCTGCATCTCCAATAGTGGCTATGGCTCTGCTGTGGCACCAGCCACTCCAGATAGGCCCACAATGACTCCAACTTCTGCCAAATGTCCAGGTCATAGGCTCCAGAAGTCCATTTGCTCCTATTGTCCCCACAACCTAAGGATGGTTCTGGCCTCTGCCTCTTTCTAATCTCTGGGCCGCTTCACAGAATCCCCAATTGGCTGTTCAGCTATATTACTTGTGCAATCAATTCCTTGTATTAATTTCATTATTAAAGTTGAGGAAGTGTTCTTGTATTCTCACTCCAAGGGTGGCAAGCAGGGGCAGGAAGCTGAAACTTGCCTTGGAAAATACCTGAATAAGTATTGGTGCTAGGCCCAGTTCAGCAGCATCGAACTAGATGAACAGGGGAAAAGGAAAACCTAGGCCTGGGTCATTCTCAGGCACTCACTTCAACTCTAAGAGCAATGACACGACTCCTGTCCATGGTTCTATCTATGGTTGTATCTGACTGCATCTGATGGACACACATAAAAATGACTGCAATAACACCTGCCTTTTGATCATTTCAGAATCCAACAGGGAACGCTTTAAGAGTCCTAGACAAACTGCAAAGTGTAGTATAGCAGGAAACACATGGGTCATACCTGAGTTCAGTCCTGAGAGATCAGCACGATAATTAACTTATCTGAACCTCAGTTAATCTGTTAAGTATCTGGAGTTCAATCATCTCTACATAGGACGGTTGTGAAAATTAAGGAAGGTACATACAAAAGCATTCCATAAAGTGCTATGCAGATGTTAGCTAATTAGTCTTCTATAACAGCTTAACTTAATGCTTTTTTCCCATTAATACTTTTAAGCTTCATTGTTTCAGTTTTAAAATTCTGAAATCACTTCAAAGTTGCAAAAATAGTGCAAAGAATTCTCATATACTCCCCACTTGGACTCTCCAAAATATATCATATGCAATTATAGCATAATTTCAAATTATCAGAAAACATTGATACATTGCATATATATTATATAAACTAAATACTGTAATCAAACTTCACTAATTACCCCACTTATGTTCAATTTCTGGGCCAAGATCAGATGCCACAGTTAGTTTTCACAATACAGTTTTAGTTGTTTCCTTTATCTGAGAGTTACTCAGTCTTGCTCTTTCATGATCTTCGTAATTTTGAAGCCACTTACTGTGCAGGATATCCCTCAATTTTGGTTTGGCTGTTTTCTCAAGGTTAATACTAACATTTTTATGATTTGTTTATTCATGCCAGCAGGGGTGGTATAAGAATAGAAATATAGTGTCCTAATTAAGTTCACAGACTCTATCGGAATACCTGGGTTCAAACTCTCGCTCCACCAGACCGTGTAACTTTGAGTAGTTTTGGGACTCAGTGTCTTCATCTGTCAGATAAAGAAACATCAGTAACTATCTCTTCGGGTTATTGGAATTACTAAAGGAATAAATATGTGTAAAGTGCTTAGAATAGTTCCTGGCACATATTAAATGCTATTTAAGTGTTAGCTGATGTGAGGAGTTGGGTTTTGCCAACTGACGAAGAGACCAAAGCAGCAACAGGTATTTTAGTTATGTACATCCTTTGCTCAACCCTGCCCAAACAGCCAAGGCCAAAGACTCAATGCCAGCAGGAATTCTGGCCTAGCATGAGTGCACTGTTCCTCTCAGTCACCGGCCTGAGCACTTACTTCCCAGGCCCATGTGATGAGGACTTGCTTGATCCATGCTATAACATTTCTTTAGCACAACAGGTCTATGCACTAGGAACTGAGCCCATGTTTTCTTGCCCATCAGTTGTTGCTAAAAATTTGTCTAATTAATTTTTTAAAAATTACAAAATAATTAAGCCCACATTTTCCCCCTGACAACCATTTTCAGAATACAGGCCTTCAGGCTTCATTAGTATGCAGCCAGCACTTCACCCATAGACACGTTCACTGAATAACCACAGTGATAACCTCAGCCCTTAACCTCCACCTGTGCTTCTTGCCGAAGGGGCCAAACCACTCAGATCCTCACAATATTCACTGTATCCGCCCACTGTGGGCAGACTAAGCAGTGAGGATAAGGGGGAGCTCCCCATTAAGGCTGGATAGGGGAAGAGAAGGAAGCTTAAACTAACTTCAATAAGCTAAAAATCACGTAAGACATCTGTGAAAATGTGGTAAATGACAACTATTCATTAAAAAATTAATAAAATACCCTTAATATAAAAATAACAATGCCTACATATGAATAGCAAGTCACATTTTACAAAGCAATTTTGATCCCTTTCCTTATTTGCCCTGCCACACACAGTCTTATAGGTGAGAAGAAAAAGGATTAAGAGAGAAATGTGGCAAAGCTGATGCTTTAATTCAGGTTTCACTTCATTTTCCACTTAATGAAAAAGAAAATACACACCAAATAAAGATCAAAGACCAACAGGACTACAAGACTACCAAAACATAGAGAATGAAATGTAGAAATGCAATGAGACCAGTTTCAGTGGAGCAACTTTTGTTTCTTGGCAGTCAAGGACAGTGAGGTTTTTCAAGAAAGAGGACTTTCACTAGGTATTGTTTGCAGGCTGAGCAATGTAAGAGGTGTAGGAAAGTGGTGTGTACGCATACATCTTTGGAACAAGTTTCAAGCTACTGCAAAATCCCTTCGTGTTTGATTACTTAAGAATCAAATGGGTTCAGTGGGTTGAAGAAACAGACTACACAGACCATACATAGACTACCTTCAATGCATGGGTGGCATCAAGCACACTGCCAAGCACAAAGTAGACTTTCATTATGTACTTGCTGATTTGGCTGGACTTTTAGTTATACAGTAACAAGATACAGTCTCATTAAAAACTCCTAACACGTATCTTACCCTCCCCAACTAGGTATTGCCATAAAATACCAGCTGAAGAAGAAACTAGAAACTTCTCTCCCATCACCAAATTGCTTCTGTATTAATGTCAAACTGAGACCTTTCCAAAAAAGAGGCTGAAATAATCAATCATATCATACCAAAGTTTATTGATTACATCAAACAAAAATTTCTGTAATGGAAAAGGCAAGTTGCAGTCATAAAAGATGGCATTCACATTCATTTTAGAAAGCAACTACACAGATGTAAAAAATTGCTTAAGTGAAAAATGTAACATTGCAGTCCCATTTTGCAAGCTCAAAAATGATTTTGTCAACACGCATAAAACCTGCATATTTATGTACTGCATGTTATTAAAAAATTCCATCACTAAATTATTATGAATTTTGCAAAGTTAGGCTTACATTTTTACTGTTGCTGGTGTATATGTAGTAGATATGGAATGAATGTTTTCAGTTTGGTAAGTAACATTGTCAAACAATGAACAACAGTTGTGAAAATTACAAAGACATTTTGATAGCTCAAAATTATTCAAATTATAGGTATATGATCCTATTATTAAATTTTTTCTCCTTTCTCTGTTACAAATAGGGTGATTACATTGTAGTGCTAGGAATACTGCATGGTTTGTTTCAGTTCTTCAATCTGCTAACCCCACACTGGCCATTGTTTTCCTCTTCAAAAAAATATCTTTTAAAAAGGAAAGCCAGGTTCCTCTCAAGGATCTAGGCCATGATATCATGTATCATTGCCATTCTGAATTTGAGCTGCAGTGTTACAATGTAATGCATAACTGAGATATAACTCTAAATCCCCCTTACTTTTAGTCTTTCTCTCTGGCTGGGCTGAATTTTACATGTAACCAGTTATTTTTCTACTAGATTATTCTGTGAACCCTCTAATGGTACTGCATTAAACAAGCCTCTCTACTGTGGCTCTCGTCTGTATTCACAGTTCCCATAGATTTTATGTAAAACAACAACAATAATAATATAGTAACAACAACCATAAGAACAAGAACACAAACACAAAATATCAAAAGTTTTCCTGGGTAGACTTTTTAGCTCTTTGGAATAGGCAAAGAATACAGAGACTTTGTTTTCAGCAGCTTACCTCAAATACGGGCTACCAGAACACAGCGCACTTAGGTAAGTTGTGAATGACATGTAACAAAATGCTCAAAAATAATACTGATAAATGAGAACAAATGAAATAATGAAAAAGGGTCCATAATGATGGAATGGTTTCTGATAACTGAAATTATGGTCTTTTCTAGAATTTAGAAAGAAATCATATCTAAACATTAACACAAAATATATGTGGAAGAATCAAATGTGCCACATGGACTATATTAAATATAATACATCTTAACTCCAATACTTTTCCAAATCAAGGTACAATATAAACATTAATAGTACAGGCATGCCAGAAAGATCCCAAAAAAACCAGCAGTCAAATAAATATGGTCACTTATATCTAAAAAACTGTGTGTTTAACATTGAATGAAGACATTTCACATTTATGTTTCAAGTGAACTAATTAGAAGGCTACACCTTCCTTCTAGTTCAGCTAGTCAAAAACTTTACCAAGGTCAATCTCATGGTTTAGAGTTAGACCACTGCCCTGTCCAAGTTAACTAAGAGACAACATTCATTTTTTCACAGTCATGGCTCTGTAAGCTGAATCACTGTTTTGGGATGGATCCTTCCCCCTTTCCAAATTGGCCAACTTTAAGAAAAAGCACTGCATATATGCATAAATGCAATCTCTTTCAAATAAAAACCGTCAACAGTTTAAGCGATTCCTTTTCCTTTTCACATAAAATTATAAAAGGCCGATGTTCAGAATGACCTTTATTTTTATATGACTATGGTTTAAACCACCTTACTGCAGATCCCAGTAAAATCGACACTGGAAAAATCTGTTTATTTCCTACTTTGGGGGGCTACTAAGTGATTGGAAATGTTTTATATTTTATTTTCAAGTCTAGTAGCCTTACACCCATAAGTGGGGTATAATTCAGAAGAACAAAAAAAAAAAACAATCTTTTTTATATTTCCACAAAAATACCCGTAAATTAACACTTTCCACCTAAGTGTTCAAGGTATTTTTTGGCAAGAATATTCTACCAAGACATAAGTAGCATGTGGGTAAACAGAAGGGATTAACTATTCTGTCTGATACATTGATACTATTTAGTCCTTCTGTATTTTCAAGTATTCCTTATGCACTTTTGAAAAAAAAAAGTTTAAGATGATCATTCAGGAGGAACAAGAAATGTGATCCAAATAGTCTATTTCTTCTGCCAGGCAAAAAAAGTAGTACTAGCAAAATCTATTCATTCTCATTGCATAACTTCTACTTTATACTATTGTATTTAAATCCATTCACAAAGTTCATGGGTTAAAAGAGCACCCATTTGATAGTTATATTATTCTGTCTAAAGCCAGAATTCTAAGTATCCTTGCTTTCAACTTTCATATAATTCTTAACTTACAGCTTTGGCCATAAAGGCTACTTACAATAATTATAAATGCTTAAGAGAATCATTTGGTATTTTAATGAACATTTATTGTGAACTCTAGACATGAGAGTGGTTTAGTGTGCTGCATATCGAGTATCCTGAGATGATAACTTTTTGTAGTTGTTTCTTCATACTTTCTGTTTTAGCTGTAACCACTGTCAGTATGCTTGTAGGACAATAACACAGGCAGTTCAAGATTCAGATTCTGAAAAATGTAAAATATAGAGATTTAAAAGATTTTAATAATAATGTGAAACCATCTGTTTAGCATTTTCAGAAGTAAATCAAGTAGTAAATTTTGTTAGGAGAGTAAAGCAACTGTCTTAACAAAGTGCCAAGTTTTATTCACATGCAGGGGAAAAAAAGAGTGACACTATAACCAGATTTTAATCCTTCATTTGTCAGCTGAATAGATTCAGGCTTGCTTTTTGCTTTTGGATTGTTCCAGGGTTCTCCTAATACTTTCTACCTCTAGGATTATCTACCATAGCAGCGGTTTACCTTGCTATGATCCCTTCTCCTCTAGGCTGGGAGGTCCTTGTAAACAGTAACGTTTTATTTATCTTCTATCTCCAGCACCTAGTATATAGTTTTTGCCACACAGCAGATGCTCAGGAAATGTTTAATGAATGATTACTGTTTTTTTCTTGATGTGTTAATTGTGATAGAGGAAGTCTAAAGATATATTCAGCTTTGGAAGATTATTGTGAAAATACTCTTCTTTTTTACTGAAAGAAGCACGTTGCCCCCCTACAATATGGAAGTTAATTTTCCTTTTGGTAGATCACACATGTATGAGTCAACTGATTCTTCCGTTTTTTCTTATGCTTCATCTTTTTGGAAGAGAAACCATGGATGTTTCCCTAACAAGTCTGTAGATTCTTCTCTGTACTCTAAACATCATCAAATGCTATTATCAGGACAGTGCATGACAGACAAACTGATCATCAAGTGTAAGTCAAGTATGGTAAGAAATGGAAGTCGTATGTCAAAACAGGGAGCCTAACTGATTCTCCACCCTAAAACTCAATCTTTTTGAACCTGAGTAGTGGAACGTCTTAAGTAGTATGCTATTTTCTTCCCATTCTGGGACACCTCCTTTGCCATGGTTGGACTAGAAGTTCATTAGAATACCTTCCATTTCTATTTATGTTCCACATTCTCCAGAACCACTAGTAGGTTTTCAGGTAGCTCTGCAGGGGGTCATGGTGACTCTAACCAAAATAAGGTTGCCTATTCATATTGAGAATGTAACTCACATTGAGTGAGTAGTTAGGTAGTTTTCTTACCAACCAAGGGACATACTAGATGCCTAAACTAACTGCTAATTATTGTCCCTGGAGGAGAAATAATGCCACATGAAAATCTATTTCTGGAAGAAATAACTACATTAAAAATAAGACAATTGTTTTTAAAAAAATACTTCCTCAGTTCTATGGTATACATTGTAGGAGATAAGGCCCTGAAGAGGTCAAAAGCAATAGCAGTGTCTTCTATCCAGCCCAGTCCCCCAAACCACAGACCAAGCTAAAGAGAGCAATCCAGGGGGATACAAAATTAACCAGAAACAATATAGCTAAAATGCATCACACAGCTTAGAGCAAAGCAATCTGGGACAAAGGGGTCAAAGAATTTGAAGGCTACTTGTGAAGCAGATTCACTACTATGGGAAAACATATGCAGGTAAGTTGTTCAAAAATGGGTAAAAAGATGCTAACTTGGCAAAATGAGCCTGCCTCTAAAATAACAGTGCAGATACAGACTGTGATGAACTCTAGGAGACAGGAGAACCAATGGATTCAATTTATTAGTTTAACTTATATTCTTTGCCAGAGGGTGGTGGAGTTGACAGCTAATGAAAAAATACAGGCCTATGCGGTGGACCCACAATTATTAGCTTCAAAGTGAACTAACCCACAATTTTATTCATGATGATCATTAATTTTTATGCATGCATGAAAGATGGCCCCGCTCTAAGCTGTGTAGAATTGTTTCCAAGCTGAGAAGCTTGGAAGCCTCATTCATGAATTACTCTGAATTTCTATGGATGGATAAAAGACCTCCAGAGGTATGGGTTGTTAAAGGCCCCCACTGAAGGAAATACAGACTACACATAAGGAGTCATTCTGAGTTCAAGGGTCCCTCCCATAGTAAATCATTTCCTCCCAAATACTTTTTGGGGGTAAGTGAAATAATATAAAGTGAATTTAATCATTTTTTGAAATATTAATTACAAAGCATTTTATATAATTAGGCAAGGATCCCCCTGAATGGCTACAGAAGATTTTACCTCTGAAAGTTGAAACATTTAGCTTGAATAAAACTTGACATTAGAAAAGTTATGATTAGACTGGTTCATTGGTATCTATTAGGGGACCAGACATTTACAAGGATGTAAGTCTATACAGTACCTGCAAACACACAGACACAGCACATGAAGGAACAAACACATTTAGTTATTTTCACATAATTCCCAAGAAAACATGCAATGCTAAATTGACTTGATGTTATACAGATGCAATTTTGGAATATTTATTTTTAATTTCCCAAATGATCTCTATAAATAGAAGTTATATTTCCTGATCAACATTAAGAAACATTTTCACAAGATGGTCCTGTCATGACAACTTTCCCCTTACAAATTAAATATGCTGTATCAACATTTGGCTCTAAAAAATATTTAACATTTCGACGGGCTTAGCAAATTAAAAATGCATATTTCCCCATATTCCAAGTAATGCATCTTTATATTTTTGCAAAGAATATTGTAAAGTTCACCACACCAACAGCAGAGAAATTAGAGAGTGATATTTTCATTTTTTTCTTTATAATGCTGTTAATCTGTTTTTTTAAAGCCAGCCCATTTGTTTAACACTAGGTACCTGTTACAGTACATTAGATTCATCTGAGAATGTTCGTAAAAGAAGAGGTCTGACTGAAGGTCTGGCGGATAATGAGTCAGATGCCCTTCTACAGCTCAGATTACTCTGTAATAGTGAGGCAAAGATACTTAACTCATTTGAAAATTGGTTAACCTACCTGGCAATTAAAAAAAAAAAGGGTAAAAGAAAAAAGAAACATTCATTTCCTATAGACTACTATTCTGGCCAAAAATACAAATGATTACACTATATAGTAAATGTATAACATTCAAATAAATACACTCAAAGGCCTAAGAAAGTCTCCAACTCGAATTATTTTTGTGGTAGAAGTAACAGACAACAGTAGTATGTGGCAAACGGGTTTCTGGAATGGCACTGGTAAGTAATATGGTAAGATGAATCAATATGGTTTGATTAGTAAACCTTACCATCCTTTTGGTGAACACCTCTGAGAGTTGTGCCGGTGCTGTGAGTATATCAAACAAAGAGATATTTGTGCAAAACATTCCTGTCCTGGTGAACAGACTAGCTCTAACACACCATGGCTACTGCATATCGTGGATCAATGAAGACTATAGACCCATAGTTCAAGCTTTTAAAAATTACTTCCTCTTCAGTGTGACAATTTGGAAGGTAAACAAATGATTAAAAGAAAATGACAAAATGCTCTAAGTATCAATAGAAGATATAAAATGAGTCATGAGAAGTAATTTTTCATAAAGAATCAGAAAATGGTGTCAGGCAAATGAGAATGCAAGCAAGTTGGTACATTAAGAAAGGAAATCACCTTATTCACTCCAAGAGAAACTGTGATTGCTGGAAGTTTGAGAAAGCATGAAGATAGTAGATGTTCCTGAGGAAGGGAGGCGTTTCGTTACCTTGTTCACAATTGCACAAAAGGTGGAAAATTGCAGTAGAAAAAAGAGAAATGCAGAAACCAAAAAAAAAAGTAAATAATCTCTCAAATCTAAGACATTTAAAAAGAAACCTTGAGAATTTGAAGCCGAAATGATATGTTAGTTTTGAAGACATTATTTTCTGAAGTAAAAGCAGAGTCAGACAGGAATAGTCTATTATTATGTGCCATCTACTATTTCTCTACTTATCAATTTGAAATTACTTTGTTAATGGGAAAAAATTGACTATTTTAAATAAAATAGCTTTAAAATCTACTTCCCATTAAAATAAGACTTATTTCTAATCATTAATTCACTATCCAAATTTGTTCAAAATCCACTGGTCAAAGAGCTATGTCCAGGGTCCACTGTCAATCACCAAGCTATCTTGAAGTAATTATCTCCCCTATCCAACCTCACAGATACCATATGAAGGGACTGACTGCTCTTAAGCAGCTGCAGGATAAAAATCAAATCAAAAAGAACAATGGGAAAACATTTGCTGATACCACATTTCAGTCCCATTTGCCTCTGACCAATGCTTAACTTCCTTTCTTACAACCTAATTTGATTGGTTTCCCTTTTTTTCTACAAAGTCCTCTTTAGAAAGGTAGGCTAAATTTTACCTAGGTAAGGTATTATTTTTTTCCCCTTGAAACACCCAGAAAAGTAAAAATTGATACAGTTTAACTAGCAAACCTAAGGTTATTTTTTTTCCTTCTGATTCTGTGCCTGAAATTGCAAGGAAATTTACAGAGTCAGTTTTGGCATTGCCCAAGCAAAACAGAAGATGAGTGGTCAACAATGTGGATGAGTTAAACAACTCTGCTAATAAAGATTACCCATATCGTCTATGACTTAAAATGGGCTTAGAAAAAGAAACCAGCTAAAGTAACGTATGTATCCACAAGATTCTAATAAACAAACTTTTAAAGGTAAATAATTTATTCATGTTTTGATAACCATATTTTTTTGTTTGTATTTTACCTTAAATGAAGAAAGTTGGTAGACATGCTGGTAGAATGCAAATTATCAATTGATAAAGCTAGAGAATATTTAGATTCTAAGAAAAAGATTTTAATTGTTTCTATCTTCTACTTTATGGGCAAAAACCCTGCAACAAGATTAGCATGATATCAAGTTCCCCCACCCCCGTGTTTAATGCACAAACCTATCTATTCAAGACTGTAACTGTAAGCATGTTTTGGTGTGCTCAAAAACTTGTGTCCAACCATCAGAGATAAAAGTATTTCTACGAAGCAGAAATTTTAGGAGTTAATAGATTAGGTGTTAAAACTACTTTATAAAGGAAATGAAAGTACAGAAAGCAGGAGAAAGCATGAAAAGAGTAACTAAAGCAATAAAAAAAATGATATAGTTAGCAACTGGCAGTGGGGTGGGGAAAACAGGTGACAATGAGCTAAAACAGAATGAAATTTTCACATTCCTTTGCAGTCATCTAGAGAGCTTTGACACCAGCTCAATTAGCAGTATGTCAAAGAGGCCAATGGATAAAGGCCCATCTCAATTGCCACGACATTAGGATTAAAATTTATTTTTGTCTAATCCATCTATCAGGGCTATTGCCCTCTGAACCCATGGTTGTATATAACGCTGTAAGAATCATAATAGTAATCATCATTATTATAATGTTCAACTATATTCTCCAAAATTTCCAAAGTGCTTTCTCTGGAAATTTGGCTCAGACCATTGACATTCTTCCCTTCCCTGTCTGCCACTCTGAAAGAGCTCTCTACATAATAAAGTATTTATTCCTGTTTGTGCTGATATGCCATGCTAAGCATGGCCATGCTGCTGGGTGCATTCCCATTAAATTATAGTCTTCTTATGTCTAGCAGGCTAAGTTAAGTCTCCTTTTTGAAAAGGAGACTTACATGAGAAGACTTCACACAGGATATGTGGAAAATTTCTCCACTGGAAATGAGAAGTGGTATTTGCTACTTGGCCAGAAAGTCCAGGCATATTTCATTGATTTACAGACAGCTTAGCGGGGACACAACTTTTTGAAATACAAAAATCCTAAACTTTAGTTTCCCTTGAGGTGTTATCCTGCTGTTTTACTGTCCAGTGCTCAATGATAGTTTCATCATATACCATGAGCAGCATTGCTATGCAGCTTTGTCACTTGATAAAGCTAAAGAAAAGCTCTAGGATTCTTAATAATGAAACTTTGGAAAAAATTAAACTCATTGCTAAAAATACAGCCGATGGATATATGGCTTAACTACAACTGAGTTAAACAGCTGAGAGAACCTATTTTTGAAGACAGTGTAATTCTTTGCAATACTAGCATTATAACAGAACTCAGTTGCAGTGGAGGCTGCCATACTAGCGATTTTATGGAAGCTTCAGGAGGTAGTGACTTGCAATAGCTCAATTATGTTAAAACAAGCCATATCATTGATTCTGCTATTCTGTTTAACACCTGCTTACAGAAGGATTCCATATGAATGCTCCTTATAACTTAACTAGAATGAGAGCTCCCTTGTGAGCTAGGGCCACATCTGATTCATCCCTGAATTACTAACACCTAGTACAGCAGCTAACTCATGCAAGTTACACTGAATTGAACAGAATTGTTATAATTGTTAAATATAAATAGCTTAGCTTCTTTCTTAAATGCTATAGAGACATTTTCACCACACACTGCTAAGTCCCCTTCTCAAAGCAGTTGCCAAGACCCATAAAAGAACAGCATTGGCAGCTGACATGCCGCATTTCTTGCTATGTATAAAGTGTCCATGATGCTTATTGGTTGAAGTCAGGGATATCTTACTACTCTAGGTAGAGACATACATTTTACCCCATTAGGGGGATCTATCAGGATATGGGGCAGATCCTGCATCTTTTGCCTTTCTTTAAAATGAGGCCAATGTCTTAGCAAGGAATATTGAACAAAGTAGGAAATCACACAGAATGTCAGACTGTTGGTCACTGAGCATAAAGACTAAAATATTTGGGGGAAAGTAACATACTCTTTCTCCTTTATCTTAGAAGTTGGCCTCTGCCTCTTTGATATAGCCAAATAGGGCCTTATGTAAACAGAAGAGCCGTGGCTGCCATGTTGCAGTAGGCCTTTATGCATTCATATTGCACTATTCTGCTCTTGCATTTTTTTACAAGAAAAAAAAAAAGAGGCAGCACTGCTGAGTGCCCACAACATTTTGTCTCATTTGCAACTCTCGAAATCCCGCAGATTCTGAAAAACCATTTAGCCTTTCAGACGTTGGATGTAAAGAGAGATGTTCATCAGCAGGCGGTTCAACAAATGTTTATTGGTTCAACAAGGGTAGGAATAAATGAATGAATGATTGCATGAATGAAAATGATTATGGAAATTTTTCCTGGTTGTTCTAGCATATCAGCATGCCTAGCTATAGCACAGACACTAGAATTCCTCCTATGCTGGACATAACCCATAACAAATTTCCTGCTAAACCCCTGGCAACAGTCTATGCTGCTAAGTTAAAAAAGGATGCAGTCCCAGAACTCCATACTTTCAACAGAAGTTCAGAATCTGTATGGAAAGAAAATGTTCTAAGTCTTTATCTGTGACTGCTTAGTAGTATCCCACAATTTAGTAGTCTATGTAAGAGTCACCTCCAGCCAATGTCTAACTTTTTAAAGAGAGGGCCTAATAAGGAAGAAAGTAAGTTTGAAGGTTTTGTTTTCTGAGATTTTTCTATCATCTTGAGACCATGTAGCTGGGTGTGAGCCATTATTTAACATGAGCTCCGTTACCTCAAATAAAAGACACATTTAGGATCACTCCAAAGTGTACTCCCAAATAAGGAGGATGGAAGAGCAACTTGGAAATCCTTCCTTGGAAAATTCTCTATTATAAAAAGCCCCAAATCATTTCTTATTGCAACATATTTTATTTGGTTTCATGCAAATTGCCACTTGAGACATTCTGGGTGGAGTCTGTTCTATCAACCTGTTTTTATCCCTGTTCAACAGATTTTAAGACATAATCAGGTATTTGAATGCTACTTTTCCATCATAAAACCAAACCCCAGACTACAGTGAAGCAGTCTAACTAAACTAACATTATTGTGTCCAGTTCCAGCCCATAAGACATGCAGAAGCAGGGAGTTAAGGACAATTCTGGCCATCTAACTACACACTGACTGGCCTTGCATATGAAGAATCAATGTACCCTATGTTAATTCTCTTGTTTTGATTGGGGATGACACTGACTTGTAATGTGAAACTCCTCTTTTGCATTTCTAAGCACTGAAGGTTTTCCTACTCTAATCATTTCAGATCCCCATGTCTATGTAATATCAACCACTGGATTCTATCAATTCAATAGGGAAAACCAAAATCATCATGTAACGGTTTTGTGGATAAACTGGTTGGCAAATTTATCAAATAGGTCAGGTAGTCATAGCTTAGAATATTACCTGAAAATACTGCCTTGGAGGTATTTACAACTACAAGATCTAGTTGATGTCAATACGACAGAAACAGTTGCGTTTAACAAAATCAGCTACTATTGGCAGGAATATGACATATTTAATTAGCCTGTTGGTCAAAATCTGCCAAAAGTTTTATTTTCCATGCTCATCTCCCTATTGCGCTTTAAAGGCTTTTTAAAAAACGTTTAAAAGATATCATAATGAGGCAGCAAAGAAAATAACTTCTCATTCCCATAGGAAATTTACAATTTAATAGGAAAAATAAAAACACACTCACAAAACTACCTTGAATTTTTATGAGTGTGTTCCAGAGTGTAAGGATGTAGAAACCACATCCAGGGAATTCTCTTTGGTTCAAATATACTGTTGGACAGACAGGGCTAGAAGCAACACAGAGATTAAGCAGCACTATAATTAAAGGAAGGGGAAAGGTTTGAAAGAAGCAAATTGGTTTATCAACTGAAAAAAAATCTGCAAACAGCCGACAGGGAAATTTCTAAGTTTAAAGTGGAAATGTTGGTGTGGAAATTCCTAATGTGAAAATTCTAGGCTATGAAATAATTTTTTCCTTTTAAAATTCCATATGGAGCATATGAGATACTCCATATGGATTGCTAAAGGTCACACAGAACACTATTAAGGAATCTACTTACCACCTGCATTGGATAACGAAGTTTTTACTATACTTTTTATGCAGAAGAGGAAATTAAGTGATGAACCTGTAAGGAGGGGTTTAACATGCTGTAACTAATGTAATTTTCTAAATCAGGTTTTTAGTTCATGGCAGATATTGAGGCCCCTTCCAAAAATCAGGTTGTAAAATAAACTTAGTTCTTACCCGGGCACTTCTTCGTCTTACATTCTTTAATACTATCAGAAGAATCTCAGGGAAAAGGCTAATAAATATTAGAAGAATTATAGCCAACCATGTGGATACAGAAGACAGCATCTGAGCAAATACAAAATACATTCTCTGTTGCTTGAGAAAAGGCCTGCAGTAGAAAGAAAATACATGATGGAAAAACAAATCAAATCCTGTCATATGAAATAGAAGTTGAATTGAAATATCCTTTGTATTTTAAAAGAATCTTCCTTATACATATTAATAATTTTCTCTAAAATATCCCAAAAGTAGTAAACAAATTTCGTTTACCAAATGTTTGAAAAAAAAAAAAAAAAAAAAAAAGAATGATAATCAAAGGAGAAAGAAGATAATAAAATGCATTTGACTTGAAAACAACCAGGCAATCAACTCTAAAGCTGTCAACCGGTGACTATTTACGTGCATTAGAAAATGCTGGTATTTCAAAAGCATTCAAGAGAAATGATGACTCATTTTTATCCTAACAAGCATTTTATTTCCTCAGCTGTTTTATTAAGATGGAGATGGATTTGTGTTCTGTATTCAGAAATTTAAGACATTTTTATAACTCTCCCTCAATAAAAACACGACGTAAATATAAAAAGGACAGTAAAAGTTTATCGTCTCTCTCAAATGGAAGGAATCTACCATTGTCATCTACAAATATATATTAACAGTGTGTGCCAAATAGGTTGATACAGAGTGGAATATTGCTAATTGGACATTAAGCCTTAGAATCCAGAAATCCAGGAGGAACTTTTATTCTGAAGTTAGATTTCATTCCAAGTCATCCACTTCATTGTTAAGTGGCCATTGAGAAGCACGGCCGTTTCCCTTCCCTTCTGTCAGAGCTGAACCACAGACAGCCTCACTTGGTGAAGCTATTGTTGTTCAAAGGTGAGGGGGAAGAAGTTGCTGCTTAAAGAGAGGATGCAGAACAGACTGCCCTAGGATTAAGAGCTCTAGGTAGATAACTATGGTTCCTGTTTATAAGATGACACATCATGCTCGCTGAAGATAATTTGATTTCTCATTTAAAAATTAATGTCCATGCACCCTTACGTAACATGATAAAACTGAGTTTGTGGCTCTACTTATGTGAAAACTAGATTGTGGAATAAAAGAACAGGGAGGTGAAAAAATTTATGAGGCCTGGGCTACACAAGCTTTCTGGGAAATGTCTGCCACACAGAAAAGCCTTCTGCAGGACTACCTCACTTGAATTCTGAAGATCACCCTGAATAATGTTCTAGGCAGTTAACTGAGCCATAACAGGGGCCCAGGTAACAACTGGTAGCTAGTCACAGGTTGTTCCTTTGCATCATACCCTCTGACTAATGTCTCCAGTATTTTTTCTTAACCTCCATGTCATCTACGGAGTTTTGTCGTAGGGCAGTAAAAAACAAACACTATTATTTTTGGATGTGGTTTGGGGCTGGGAAGTCATCATTCTCACTACCCAACCCCAAAGAGGGGTGTGACTCAATGCCTCAGGGTAGAACATGTCCTGATACATTAATTGTGACCACATTCAGCTGAAGTTTCACATTGTTTCTAGTCACATTTTACTGGTTGCTTTATAAGTTTATATTCATGTAGTGGCTCAACTCAACTCTACTTAACAATAATACTTCAGGCAATAAAATAAAAAAATAGATTAACATTTCACTTGTAGTATCACTAATGAAAAGAAACAGGTGTGACAATATCATAATCATTTAATGGATTTATTTTCATCAATAAGGAATAGACTGTGGAAAGGGTTGGAAATGAGTTTGCCAGAAACATTTTATTCTTGTAGAAATTTTGCATAATTAGTTCAAATGCTGATTACATAGATTCATAGACAGAATTACAGTACTCTGGGCAGACATACAATTGTATACGGTATGTTCTTAATAACTTTGATTTACTTGTATATTATTCAAGAAAACAGAGACTTCTTTCAGCTTCACTGCTCTCAATTACCTATAGAGGTACCAAATATATGCTGTAATTATACTTTTTAAAGCTGGTACTTCCATAAATGATTAGGTTTCTCATATTTTTATTTCTTAAGGTTTTTATTTTTGAAAAGCTTTTCAAATAGTAAGTTTCTTCTAATTAAAACTCAAGGGACATAAACATAGGCCTCACATCTGTGTAATAAAACAGAATATTTTGTATGTAAGATTTTGCTCAAAGCAATGAAAATATGTACTCCTGAAATCTTATCGTGTGGCTTACTCTGGCCATGCTCTCTACTGCTGGTATCCTTGTCAGGGGAAGCCATGACTAAAAAAGAAAAACTCTTAACATTTAAAAACAAAATACAGGTTTTTAGGAGTAAAGAAAGGAGATGCAAATATATAATTTCCCCGATCACAGCTTGTGTGTCCCTCAATGTACTCTAATCTCCTTGAGTACAGTCTAGTCATCTCTCTATCCCATAGAGTCCCAAGCACAAAACTGATTCTGAACAAACATCTATTGAACCAAGATGAACTAAATGAACTTTAAGGACAAGCTGCAGAGCCTGCCTTTCTACATCTTCACACCCCCACCAAAACAGTGAGATGGTGATTTCAAAACATAACCCTCTGAGTATTAAGTAGCATATATCCTATACATTGAGCACATGTGTAGTAACATGAATGACAGTTATATACTATAAAGAGAAAACAGGGTCCAAATGGACAATAATGCATCTGTTGGCTAATATATCAGGTAAAAACTTCACAGGATGAATATTTCCTCTGAAAATCACGAGAGGTATGCTAAAAACTAGTTTCACTGGAGAGATGTTTACACATCTTCAAATAGAAAGAGTTGGACAGGGGTTACCAAAGTGAGGTCTTCTGCGTGATTCTTGCAGTGTATATACTGGTATTTAAAATCTTACCTGAAATCAGTAGCATTACCAGCTAACAAGTAACCTTCAGTCCATTAATATTAAAGATCTGCCATCTTATATAATCAAAACTTGAAAAGTATAATGAATGCTTATATATATAGTGTACATTGCTCACACATGTACAATTACTCACCAAATAATTCCTCCCCAGAAAAATGAGAAAAATACATAGAAGGCTAAAGAACCCCAAATCACAAAGTGATTTATCCATGTCCAGAATCGGGTATCCAAGGCAAGCTGAAAAGATGCAACACAAAAGATTTCATGATGGTTACAAATTGCACCAGGCAATATGCTACAGTATCTGAAAACTAGTACACAATGATACCTATGGGAGGATCTAGCTTGGGCCAGGGATCCAGAGGAGAGTGGAACTAAACAGAATCCACGTTTTTCAAAGAACAAGGGTGAGAAAGTTGAGCTCTGCCCTAAGGCCTCTAAACTCTGGAGTACAGGCTGGAGGTGTAATCAGGCTAAGTAGCTAGTAGGTATAGGACTGCAGATCTCTCAGTACTGGGCAATGGATAAGGAATGAAGTAATGGCAATATCTAGGAGGCCCAAATTCCAAGTCCTTATGCAATGGCGGCCAGGAAGATGATGGCAAAAGGAGACCTAGCTGGTGGAGGCAGATTTGCTGAAATGAAGTAGGAGATGAAATGCCTACCTAGGAAGGGTAGACAAACCAAAAAATTTTCAAAGGTGTCATGAAAGCTCAACACAACAGACAAGAATCGCTAAATACAAAGGCTCTATACACCTAACATCATGTAGCACTGAATCATGGGTTTGACTACGTAGTGTATCTTTCAAATTGCAAAACCTGTATCTATTCCATTAAATTAATAAAACGTTGAGTTAGAGTTTAATCTCTTCATATTTCTGCCAAGAATAATCATGTTTTCAGATTGTGGCATCTGGGATTTTTAAATGTGATCTAAAAACAAAAGTATGGTCTATTTCACTTGCTTAAAACATGAGCTAATACCCAGAGTAGTTAATTTTTATAGAGGACATGGTGTCTTAGTTTTGTTACTTGCTGTGACACCTTGGACATCAGCTCTCTGTTATAGTTTCTCATTTATAAACAGGATATTGATAACATTGTTAATGTAGCTCAGTCTTGAATTGCTACTCTTCTGCTTGCTAGGGAAAATACTAATATGAATACAAAGATAATACTAATATTAATCCAAAGAGGAGGGAGTGTAAGTCTTTGAGATACACTGGAAAAACACTGTGAAGGCCATTTGGAGGCCCTTAGGCTATACACAAGGACAGGGGGAAAAAGGAGGGGGGAGGCACCCATTTCAAATTGGGATACTATGAGACATAAAAACTGAAAACTAGCCCTTATTGTAATGAGCACCATCCTAAGTGTTTAATATGTATTCGCTAATTGACTCCTCAAGAAACCCTAAGAAGGGTAAGTGCTACTTTTATCTCAATTTTACACAAGAGGAAACCGAGGCACAGAGAAGTTAAAGTCACTTGCCCAAGGACACACAGCTAGTAAGTGGCTATACTGATATGAACTGTAACATGTCCTTTTAAGGTCCTAAAATATTACTGAAATAGATGAATAAAGCAAACATATGTTAGCTCTATCTGGTATGAGAAATAAACCATGAAAAACAATTTAGAGGGAAAGCTGAGAGAGATCCTTTGACAATTATACTTCTGAATTCTGGTTCTAACCCCTGGGGATGCTGGAATTCATTTAAAGGTATTTACTCATGGACCCCATGTGAGGTGTTTATTATTAGAATGATAAAAATAATTTGATTATGCTTTCAACTATAAGAGACTCCCAAATCATGGGTGTCAAGGGTAGCAATCAGTGAGGTTTCACAGCATTATCATATGGCTGTATGTCAGTGCCAATGATTTTGCCAAAATTACCTTTCTTTTGTTTACCTGCACTACATTCTTAAGCACTCTGTCACTAACATGGGTAAATTTTAGTGATTAATTCAATTTATACATTTTTTAATTTTTCTACATTTATTTTTAAATTAAAAAAATACAAATAAGAGACAGGGGTTCACTATGTTGCTCAAGCTAGTCTTGAACTCCTGGCCTCAAGTGATCTGCCTGCCTTGGTCACCCAGAGTACTGGGATTACAGGCATGAGCCACCACATCCGGCCATCAACGATGAATACATTTTATAAAACGTTACTACTATCAAGCCCTTTTTCACATATATCTTGCTCATATATACCTATTTTAGGCCCGAGGTTCTTAAACAGATGTATAATTTTTAGAAGATTCAAGTACTTAACATAAAAACACAAACACACATGCACGCACACAAGCACACACTCTCTCACCCACAACCCGTTTATATGCCACTTAAAATAGTAGTAAAGAAACAGATTTTCACCATAAGTATGATATTTGAATTTTTTAAGTAAAACAAAATAAAGATGATAATATACTGGAAAAAATTAATCAAAAATAGTATACAAATACCCAAATCATTAACATCATACACATTTTAGTAAGTATTAAGACAAAGACTTTAATAACAACCCATAACAAAAATAAAGATTAGGAGACAAAGAAATGGTATATTGGGATAAGACAAGAAAGTATTACAGAAACAGTGTTAAATATATGTGAATAAGTAAAAATCTAACCTTCAGAGTTACAGTGAATACTAAGACTGTAAAAACAATGGTTCCGAAAGTCCAGTTTCCGTATACCTGAAAAACATTTAATAATTACATGTACCATGTATATGCAAGTATTATCTGAGTTTTCTTTTTTTTTTGTTTTTGAGATGGAGTTTCGCTCTTGTTACCCAGCCTGGAGTGCAATGGCGCGATCTCGGCTCACCGCAACCTCCGCCTCCTGGGTTCAGGCAATTCTCCTGCCTCAGCCTCCCGAGTAGCTGGGATTACAGGCACGCGCCACCATGCCCAGCTAATTTTTTGTATTTTTAGTAGAGACAGGGTTTCACCATGTTGACCAGAATGGTCTCAATCTCTTGACCTCGTGATCCACTGGCCTCGGCCTCCCGAGTAGCTGGGATTACAGGCACGCGCCACCATGCCCAGCTAATTTTTTGTATTTTTAGTAGAGACAGGGTTTCACCATGTTGACCAGGATGGTCTCAATCTCTTGACCTCGTGATCCACTGGCCTCGGCCTCCCAAAGTGCTGGGATTACAGGCTTGAGCCACCGCGCCCGGCCAGTACTTTTTTATGTTAAAAAAAAAAGCCAAGTTTAATCTTGTGGGTAACTGCCAAAGATTTTTGTATGAAATGTTTAAGGAAACAGCTAGTCAATAAGATCAGGCCACAATGCCAGATTTTCCTGTGATCCTAAATTTTCACGAACAGATACACCCCACCTGTGGTTGGCAGGGTTTACTTCTATTACTCCATGCAGCATTAAACAGGGAACTCGCTGGTGTGACAAAGGCCAAAGAAAGCAAATACTCTACTAACAGCAATGTTCATCAAAACAAGTCATTTGAATGATTCATGTCTCTAAAGAATTTGATATGGGATTTACCTACAATATAGAACTAAACCTCTCAAATGAGCAATAATTTGTAGACAAATGGATTGACATTTTGTTAAATGAGTCTTTTTTTGGGGTTGTAAATACAAGAGCTGTCAGCATGTGCACATCAACGAAAAGCAGATACCATGTATAAATCCAAATGATGGCAATGAATGGCACATATGCTTACCAAATGTTGTCAAGATCTGAATGCATAACATTAAAACAGAAAATGAGATGTAAAAGGTTTTTTAAAAAATAAAAACAAAAATTAAGATTAATAGAAGCAAAAAAAGGATTCACTCAAATCATATATGAGTGTTTTTTTCTTGCTAATAGTAATTCATATACTTACCGTAATTTTAGCAAACATTTAGAGGGATGGTGACATATACAATAAAACCTTATTAATTTGGACTTTGTGAACTCAAAATGGGTAACTAATTAAACAGATGCTGAGTTGATGTTCTCATGCACCACCTGGAAAGTTTGCTGAGCAAATGATTCACATCGACTATAGGAGAGTATCTGCTACTTTGGAGCAAACTCCTTTTAAGCAGTAGCCAGCTATATAAAATCTGCCTGCCAAATAAAACCAAAATAAAAAGTGAATTTGCACAATCAGTTATAAACCTCAAGAGGCCGGAAAATCATCAAATCAAATCAATTTTTCTTACTGGTGGGTAAAGCGGACCTGGAAAACTGATGTGATTTTCCCAAGGGCTCACAGGATTTGGCAGGACACTCTTTGGCAAGTGCTACATGTGACTACTTTAAAGTAGATCTGTGTTTCCCCAACAAGTACTTTGTGATTAATAATTTTCATGGGTTCATACTAAACTAATTTTTGTCCAAATTAGAGAGGTTTTGATTGCAGTGTCTAATTTTAAAGTACCATTCAAATTCACTGAACCTATTTTTCTGTAACAGGACATAATACTCAGTAAATTCTTTTTGAATCTTAGCTTTGCTTCACATTATCATTATAAAGAATGAACAACCATAAATGAAGAATCTCAGAAATAGCAAAGGAGAACATAGTGAAAGCAGTATGCAAGGTAGTGTTTTTGGTTTCCTATTGTGTGGCTGCAGGAGGAAGGCCTCACCTGTCCCCCATCACTAATTTTCTCTTAGAGTACAGAGAGGGCAAAATGACCCCAGTGCAGCTGCTGAATGAGATAGTCATGAGCTGGGAAGACATTGGCAGGACCAGAGTAGCCTTTCTGGAGAATACTGTGCTTCCATTGGGAAGAGAATTTCCCTCTTCACCTATTGGGCAAACACTCCAAATATATGGCAGCTACCCACTTTAGCTGCAAGCATGGAAGGCCACCCTGAATAAGAACTGAGTGCAGCCAGGCTTTACTTTAAAATGGGAAAAACCTTTCTCTTGTCAAAGAGCAGGAGTCTGAAGTCCCAAGAACTCTGTTAATCTAGTAAAAATTACGGGCAAGTTAAGGTTCCAGAAAGATTGCAGATAAGCTCTCTAGTTAGCCATGCACACAGAAAGTGACTTCTTATTTCACTTCTATTGTTCTACAGAAGCTGTGAGAACTAACTACTGTATCTTCAGAAAAAGTTTGTAAAATGATTACCTCTAGAGTATGTATATGACAGATCCAGTGCCTGTGGGAAAAAGATAAGCCATGCTTATGACACCAAAAGATGTAATGACAGCTTCTTTTTACCTTTCCATTTTCTTCTAGGGATGCAGTCTGAAAAAGAAAGTAAGTCCCAAAGAAGAACACTGTCCCTTCAAAGGCAGCCAGAAATGTCCAATATAAGAAGGGGCTCAACTGTAGCATGGCATTGCCTGAAATTTTCCTATTGAGAAATGGGAAAAAACATTAGTAAAACTTTTCATTTAAACATACAGTGAAATGTCAAAGGTGGGCATGGGGTTTGACCCTGCTATAACGAAGGGGACTACCCTTAATGGCCTGACAGATTTTTGGTAAAGGGTCAGACTGAGCCAAAGGCTGACCTTCATGCAGTCATCTCCTGACTCAGCCACTGGAGTAAACTCTTTAAACTCTTCTAAATTTTTGGCCACTTACAACAATAACATCAATAATTCCTTTGATTAATGGTACTTATATGCCAGGAATTGGGCTAAGAGTTTTACAGACATTAACTATTTTTATCCACATAAAAACTACCTGAGATAGGTATTATTATCACTCAGATTTACAAATAATGAGGAGCCTCAGAAAGGTGTAACACAATGGTTCCCAAACTTTGATGCACTTTGGAATCCCTGGAGGATCGTTAAAAACTACTAAGGCTCCCATCTTCATTCTGATTTAATTGGCATAGGCTGTAACATGGAGGTCAGGATATTTTTAAAGCCCCCCAGCTGATTTCAATGTGCAGTATAGTTTGCTAGTGTAGCAGCAATGCCAAAGTTCACTTGGTTAGAGACAGAGCTAATATACAATCTTGGATTGACTTGACTTCAGAGCATATGTTCTCAATCAAGCTACCAAGCTTTCCAAGAACAATTAAGATATTTCTTTTAATCAAGATTTATTCCTGGAAATCCAACCTTTTTTTTTAGGTCTTATGGTGCCCTTTATATTTTTCCATCAAGTCAAATAACATGTTTGGAGTTTTATAATGATACTCTGATAAATGGCAGGTGGACAGACTACGTTTAAATCTGTCAAAAACAGCACAAGTCAGAATGCTAAATAAGGCTACCATTTCTAATGGAGCAGAGCTGCAGAAAAAGATGGGTTTGTGCATGTGTTTCTTTTGGATTCTATTTCAAATTGCTCTTAACATTTAATAAATGATATCTAATTAGTCAAATAACATACTTGTTTCTAATACCACCAAGAATGTCACTGGGCTGTATCAAGTAAGAAACACCTTTGTAATGTAAATGCAACTGATCCTTGTTGAGTTGGTATTCAGTACTGTGGGATTTCATGAACACATTGCAATTACGCAACATTTACCTACTAGGATTTCCAGGTGCATTCAGCGATCTGAAATTTAGGGTATGCTGTCTGTCCTAGAAAAATGGCAGAAAGAGGTAGCTGCTTCCCAGAAACAAGTTCTCCCTACAGCCAGTAAGTCATGTTTCCAAGACAACTAGGAGCCAAAGGGAAGGCACCTCCGGTAAAGATCCTTGCAGGCACTGCCCAACAACTGCCAGCCAATGTGGCTTTTGACAGTCACTGACTTGAGCTAAGAAAGGGCAAAAGCAGGAAGTGGTCCCTGTATTTACATACCATTGACAGGAGTTACATCACATTCAGTGGGGGAAAAGAGCAGGAGAAGCATGATATGTTGAATTATAGGTCAGGCTTTCTAGCTGCACTCGATTGAAGAAACTGTCAAAAACCCAAGAATGGGGCAATTAACATGAAGGAGAGCATAAGAGAGAATCAAGATCTGGGGAGAGGTTGATGAGCAGCACAGGCCTGAGCACCTCCATATTATGGTAGGCAGCAGGTATACCAGAACCCTTTTGCCTTTTAATGCTGTAGAAGAAACAAATTACACCTGCTCCCTCTATACTAGTTTATTTTTTACATTTTTCTTAAAAATACAAAAACATCCAATTATGTCTTCTTTCACATCAAAGTGTTTGGAAGTATCCAAGTTACTAAATCACCAAAGGTAAAATCTATAATACGCTACACAATGCCACTGCTAAAATTAAGTGGCATGCTGTACAGAGAGCCATAGAAGAAGACCAGGGCTTCATGTTCACAAAGAATAGTCAGAGTAATGAAGCAATCTAGAGTCTGGTGACAGGCCAAGAGCAATGTCTTGTCAGAGAAGGCATTCACTACTTACAAGCATGAGGTCAAAGAGAAAAGTGGCACTTTGGGCTGGGCAATAGGTATGCCATAGACTTTATTTTTGCCTCAGATGTGGCAAGTCTATGCAAAATTCAATAAATCATGACCTACACCTAGAGCACAGTCACTAAAATTTTATGGAAACCCTTACGATATTTTGTACTCAACAGCTTTTTGCAGATTTTTGATATTCTTAATTTATACAAATGCTCAGCACAGCCCTGAAGGCTGGAGGAGGGTGTTAGAATAATAAGATTAATAGCTATCATTGCTTGAAAACTTGTCAGGCACTGTTTTTTTTAGTTATTTTGTATATAGTGACTCATTTATTCCTCACAAAACCATTGTGATTAGGTGCTACTGCTGCCCATATATTACTGAAGATGAAACTGAGGCATACAGTCAAGTAACCTGCATATGGTCACATGGTTAAGTGGCAGAGGATTTCAGCCCAGGTGTTAGTCTGAGCTCTTGGTGGGACTGAATGGGAGGAATTCTGCCTACTACCCCTCAAATCCCACTTCACTAGAGCAACTGCACTATTGGGCTTCACTTTAGAAGTTGTCTGGAAACAACTGTAGTTAAAACAATGTATTAAAACCACTGGCCTGCTGGAAAAAGCACTGGAAAGAGAACTGAATTCTGATCTTCATTTTACATCTGGTTGTATCCTGTGTCCTTAGGTAAGTCATTTCTGGGCCCTGGTTCTTCATTTTCAAAAAGAAAATAGCAGGAGCTGATGCTTACAAGATTTCTACCAAAGTTCTAATGATTCCCCTCTAGATCTAATTATGCATTTACAACAAATACAGGGATCAGCAGAACATGTAAACACAATTAGGATATAATCAGCAAACTCTAGACTGGGAGAAATTTTACAACATAAATAATCTGGTTTTGTCCACAAATAAATTGCAGGGTTAACTTAGAGATAAAAGAGACTGAGAAAGTATATAAACCAATTGCAATGTGTGGACCTTCTTTGGATCCTGATTCAAATAAGCATGCTATGAAAAAATGTGAGTCAACTAGAGAAATGTGAACACTGCCTGGATATTTGATATTAAGGACTTGTTAAGTGATAGGGTATTATCATCTTTAAAAATCCTTATCTTTAAAAGATGCATAGTGAAATAACTGTTCTATATAATGTTTGAGATTTGCTTCAAAATAAGCCTTTGATAGAGCAGATAGGGTTATTAGTCGAACAGGAATGTCAAGGAATTGAGAGTTGTTGAAGCTGAGTGGTTAAGACAAACTGAGTGGTTCGACAACTATTTACATTCAATTCATTATATAAATAGCATTCTCTCTACTTTTATGTATGTCTGAAATTTTCCTTAATAAAGACCTTTAAAATGATAAATTTTATAACTCTGTATAATTCTAACAATTGCTAAATTGTTATGAGTCATGCTGGTTTTAAAAAATCCCTTAAATTTGTGCATCATTTCATACAGAGAAATCATCCAAACCTCTTTATTGCACTTGCTACCTACTATTTAGCAATGCTTACAATCTGCTGTAAATTAACATGTTTATCCTCAGCTGTAGGCTATAATCTAAAAATCCAATTAAATCATAAGTTAAGCAACTGGGGCTAGTGCTAAGTCCCCCATCCACAGAGAAAAGCATCTATTTCAACTGACACAAAATGAATACAATGGCTTAGGAGTTCATTATTTTCTTCAACAAAACAGTTTTAGAATGGGGTTAACAAAGGTGGGGTATGGGGCAGCTACTGCTGTAGGTGCAGTTTACATGACAAAGGGTAATATAACTTCATCATTCAATCTGCAACAAGTAGGAATAATATTCTAAACTGCGGAAGATCTTTATGTATGCTTTTCTTCCTTTGGAGTTAAAATATCATGTCTTCCCATGAGACACCAGAACATTATGACATCGTAGGTTTAAGTTTTAGAAACGAGTGACTCTGAACTAAATGTTTCACACACATTCAAGTACAGAACCCACACCTAGGAAATATGTCATTTTCCTGTTGTCATTTTCAATAGCTAAAAATTCCAAACAGAACCACATAATCAAACCAAAAACCAAGTACATAGTTCTGTGTTCTTCTCACCTCAGGTGAAATGAAAACCACAACTTTGAAAGTCTTAGGGGGTTTTAACTAAATATTTAACTTACATATACAATCGGGGATCTGAGGTCAGAGTGTCAACATTGATGTGCTGTTCCAGTAGACTATAGGCCAGGATGGGCAGGGATGTAAAGCAGATATTATACATTGTAAGGTAAGCAGCATCATACAGTGGCTAAAATAAAAAATAGAGGAAAGAAAGAAATTTCATATAACAATCATCTACAAGATGATATTTAATGTATGTGGAAAACTTACTAGCTAAAATAAGAAAGTTTTCTGTCATGCTTTTGGTGCTGGCAAAGGAAACTGTAAATAAGATCACTGCCTAGTAACTACAAAAAAGAATCTAACATATTGTGATGTGTCACATTAATATACCTCCCCTTTAACAGAATCTAATTTAGAATGTTCACATGCTATAAGCTGCGTTTCTAATAGACATTAATAACTTTTCAAAAGATTATTTAGTAGCTAAAACTAGTTATTCAAGATTTACTTCAGCAAAGACCATTAAGTGTAAGTGAAGAATCTTTAGAGAAAATAAATATAGGCAGCAGCCAGCCTGTGTCACCATTGTTTTGGTTAACATTTTACATATTTTTGGTGAGTATTTTCAGGTCCAAATTGTGTATTTTCTAACATCCTCTTCCTGAGAAGCCCTACAGTTTCTCATGGCGTGTGTTATTCCTCCCTGACTGAGAAATAAACCTAATTTGATCAACTCCAAGTGTGGTCCTGGTGGTCTTCGACTGGAGAACTCAGAGAATCTTAAGCTCCTATAACAGAACCTGGTATACAAAAAGCATTCAATTAATACTTGATGAATAAATAAATGAGTATAGATAGAAAACTGTAACATTTCTAAAGGCCTGCTCCTATATTATAAATCTTCCTTTATTGAAAAAATTTAAAGTATTTTATCTACACAGTGCTCAAGATTGTCATACAAACATTTTCTGTGGCCTGAATAAATAATTCCCCATACTTCTATGTGTTTTTCATATTTATAATTGTCCCTTGATTAATAAAATGCATTTAACTATGACACAAATTAACAAAATAATGTATTTTCAATCAATGGCTATGAAAGATAATTACTATCATAATGGAGATTGACTCTAAAAGGCTTGGAATGACTTGAATAGTGCATTAATTACTTCACTAATTGACTGCAGGACATTTACTGAGTGTCTGCTAAATGACAAGTACTAGGGACAGAGTCAACTTATCCCCTGTCCATCAAGGAGGTCAAATTCTAGATGGAGAGGCAGAATGAGAGGTGCACAAGGAGCTGGGGAAGCCCAGAGGAGGGGACAACAACTCTGGCAGCAGGAAAGACAAAGCAAATGATAATGGATGCAACATTCTCCATGAAGTTGAAAGATACTTCCAACATAGTTTCTATAAACCAAGATTTAAGCTCAGTAAAGATATTCCACTGAATTTAAAAGTACAAAAAAGGTGCTGCATTCCTTTTTATTTTCAAAGGAGAGGACTAGTCCGTGGCATATAACACCACACTTTCTTTGAAAACTACTCATTTTCACTAATGAGTAAATTTAAAATAAATACAACTCAGATTGACTAGTGTGTAATTTAGTCTTGAATTTCATTCAAACAAAAGAAGCATCAATCTACTTTTATTTCACTATGGTACTTTAAAATCACATGGCAGATCATTGTAATTCTTAGGTACATAATTAGAATGTCCCCAAAACAAACAGGTTTAGTTGATAATACTGTTTTTTATGAAACCTGTTACAATGTTTTCTTTTCATTAAAAAAAATCTATCCTAGTTTTGCTAAAGAAAGGGAAGCTTTTTTTGGTAAAGAATCTGAATCCTGGTCCATATCTATACTCTTCATAGTCCTCTTTGCAAGTTCCAGAGAATGCCTTAACGGGCTTCTGAACTGAAAAAAGCTGACTGACTACCCATAGGTACTCCAAAGATATTTGCAATAAAAGGTTGCTACATTCAGCACTAACACAAGACCAAAATCAAAATTAAAGATTTTGCATATCACATTACCTCTTGAGCTCTCCTAGTACACTTTTACCTTCCTTTTACCTGGTACATTTTCCTTTAAGATGTCCACATAGTTCCTTCTCTTACCTCCTTCAGGTCTCTGCCCAAATGTCACCTCATCAGAGAGATCTTTCTAGATCTCTAAAACAGCAGCCCTCTCTCCAGTTACACTCTGTCACTTTATAATGCTTTCTTTTTTCCACCATAGCATATATCAGTACCCAACATAATGTATTTGATTGTTATCTTTCATCCTATCACTACACACTGCAAGTTTCATGAGAGCAAGAAAGCTTGTTTTGATCACTGCTATATCCTCACCATGTAACCTGGCACAAAGTAGGCAATCAAGAAACAGTTGAAAAAAAAAAATGAACCTACCAGTTGAACAACAGAGGAGCCCAACATCAACTCCTATGGAACCATAAGCAGTTAGCGTAATCTAAGCAGACTGAAGACATCCACGGTTAGAATCTCAGATGGCTTTATAAGAAATAAGTCATTTTTGCCCTAAAACTTGTGCTTGGTAAACATGTTTTAAAAGAATAACAAAGCAACAGACTCCTTTCAAAATGAAAACTATATTTCCACCAGAACAAGCCAACTTACCTTTAGCACACTGCTACACATTAGTTAAGAGAATTTCAAATAGCTTTTTAATACTTAGATTCATCCAAGAAAGAATGGAATTAGCAACATTTTGCTCAATAGCAATTTGAATGTTCAAGAAAAACAGAATGATCAGAATTTACAAAACTCTCTAATACTATTAATTTCGAATATAAGAAGGTTGATGGCGCTTCCAAAAACTGAAAGATGCTTAATTCATAATGTGAGCTGTTTATAACTGGCACTCCTGGGCTAATGACATGGCACTGAAGTAAGAGACAGAGTACCAAACAGTAAAGAGGCAAATTCAAGAGAAAGAGAACAGTCATTTCCATTGAGAAGAATACATTCTCTTAAAAATACTGCCAAAGAGACTTTAACATCCTACTGACAGTATGAGACAGATCACTGAGGTCAAAAGTTAACAAAGATATTCAGGCCCTGAACTCAACATGTGACCAAATGGACCTAATAGATATCTACAGAACTCTCTATCCTCCCTTCAAACAACGAAATATACATTCTTCTTATCGCCACATGGCACATAACCTAAAATCTATCACACAATTGGATATAACAATCCACAGCAAATTCAAAAAAAAACAAAAATCATACCAACCATACTCTCAAACCAGTGTGACAGAAATTAATACTAAGAAAAATCCCTCAAAACCATACAACATGAAAATTAAACCTGCTCCTGTATGACTTTTGGGTAAATAATGAAATTAGGGTGAAAAACAAGAATTTCTTTAAGAACAAAGATACAACATACCAGAATCTCTGGGACACAGCTAAGAACGTGTTAAGAGGAAAATTTATAGCACTAAATACCCACATCAAAAAGTTAAAAAGAGGGCCAGGTGCGGTGGCTCAAGCCTGTAATCCCAGCACTTTGGGAGGCCAAGGCAGAGAGATCCTTTGAGTTCAGCAGTTCAAGACCAGACTGACCATCATGGTGAAACCCTATCTCTACTAAAATATAAAAATTAGCCAGGTGTGGTGATGGGCACCTGTAATCTCAGCTATCTCAACTACTCAGGAGGCTGAAGGAGGAAAATCTCTTAAACCCAGGAGGCGGAGAAGGCAGTGAGCCAAGATTGTGCCACTGCACTCCAGCCTGGGTGGCAGAGTGAGACTCCCTCTCAAAGGACAAAAAAAGTCGGAAAGAGGTCAAATTGACAACCTAACATCACAACTAGAAGAACTGGAGAAACAAGAGCAAAACCAACTCCAAAGCTAGAAGAAGACAAGAAATAACCAAAATTAGAGCTGAATTGAAGGAAACTGAGATACAAAAAAACCATACAAAAGATCATGAAATCCAGGAGATGGTTATTTGGAAAAGTTTAATAATATATATAGACCACTAGCTAGACTAATAAAAAAGATTCAAATAAACACAATCAGAAATGACAAAGCAGATGATGCCACTGACATAAAAGAAATACCAAAAAAACCCTCAGAGGCTACTATGAACATTTGTATGCACAAAAACTAGAAAACCTACAAGAAATGGTTAAATTTCTGGTCATACGCAACTTCCCAAGACTGAACCAGTCAGAAAACCAGGGATTTCCTGAATACTTGAAAAGACCAATAATGACTTCCAAAACTGAATGGTAATAAAAAGTCTCCTAACCAAAAAAAAAGCCCAGGACCAGACAGAGTCACAGCCAATTCTACCAGATGTATAAAGATGATCTGATAGCATTCCTATTGAAACTATTCCAAAAACTTGAGGAGGAAGGTTTTCTCCCTAAATCATTCTATGAGGCCAGCATCATTCTGATACGAAAACCTTGGCACAGATGCAACAACAACAAAAAAAGAAAACGTCAGGCCAAGATCCTTGATGAAGATAGATGCAAAAATACTCAACAAAATACTAGCAAACTGAATCCAGCAGCACATCACAAAGCTAATCCACCATGATCAAGCAGGCTTTATCACTAGAATGTAAGGTTGGTTCAATATATGCAAATCAGTAAATGTGATTTATTACAGAAGCAGAACTAAAAACAAAAACCACATGATCATCTCAATAGATGCAGAAAAAGTTTTCAGTAAAATTCATCATGTTAAAAACTCTCAACAAACTAGGCAATGAAGGAACATTCTTCAAAATAATAAGAGCCATCTAAGAAAAATCCATAACCAACATCACACTTAAGCAAAAGCTGGAAGCATTCCCTCAAACACGGAAGAAGACAAGGATGCCCTATCTCACCACTCTTATTTAACACAGTACTGGAAGTCCTAGCCAGAGCAGTAAGAAAAGAGAAAGAAATAAAAGGCATCCAAATTGGAAACCCGGAAGTCAAACTATCCCTGTTTGCAAATAATATGATTCAATACCTAGAAAACCTCATAGCCTTGGCCCCAAAAGCTCCTTGATCTGGTAACTTCAGCAAAGTTTCAGGGTATGAAATCAATGGACAACAATCAATAGCAATCATATACACCAACAACATCCAAGCTGAGAGCCAAATCAGTTAACGAAATCCCATTCACAACAGCCACAAAAGTAATGAAATGCCTAGGAGTACAGCTAACCAGGGAGGTGAAATATCTTTGCAATAAGAACTAAAAAACACTGCTCATAGAAATCTGAGATGACACAAACAAATGGAAAAACATTCCATGCTCTTGGATAGGAAGAATCAATATTGTTAAAATGGTCATGCTGTCCAAAGCAATTTACAGATTCAATGCTATTCCTATCAAACTACTAATTACAGTCTTCACATTTAGAAATAAATATTTTAATATTCATATGGCACCAAACAAAGGGCCCAAACAGCCAAGGCAATCCTAGGCAAAAGGAACAAAGCTGGAGACATTACCTGATTTCAAACTGTACTACAGGGCTACAGTAACCAAAACAGCATGGTACTGGTACAAAAACAGACATACAGACCAATGGAACAGAAGAGAGAGCCCAGAAAAAAAGGCCACACATCTATGATCACCTCATCTTCAACACAACTGACAAAAAACAAGCAACGGGGAAAGGAATCCCTATTCGATAAATGGTGCTGGGATAACTCACTAGGCATATGCTGAAGATTGAAACTGGACCCATTCCTTATGCCATATATAAAAATCAACTCAAGATAGATTAAAGACTTAAATGTAAAACCTAAAACTATAACCACTCTGGAAGACAACCTAGGATATACCAGTCTGGACATAGGATCTGGCAAAGATTTCACGGCAAAGATGATTAAAGCAATAGCAACAAAAACAAAAACTGACAAATGGTACCTAATTAAATAGTTTCTGCATACAAGAAGATGATTATCAACAGAGTAAACTTTCCAGAATAAAAAACCTACAAAATGAGAGAAAACATTTACAAATGATGAATGTGACAAATGTCTAATATCTAACATCTATAAAGAACTTAAATAAATGTACAAGCAAAAATCAAACCCCATTGAAAAATGGGCAAAGGACATGAACAGAAACTTTTCAGAAGAAGACATACACGCAGCCAGCTAGCATAGGAAAAAAACGCTCAACATCACTAATCATTAGAGAAATGTAAATCAAAACAAAAATGAGATACCATCTCACACCAGTCAGAATGGCTGTTATTAAAAAGTCAAAAAATAACAGATGCTGGCAAGGTTGCAGAGAAAAGGGAACACTTGAACACTGTTGGTGGGAATGTAAATTAGCCATTGTGGAGAGCAGTGTGGTGATTCCTCAAAGACCTTAAAACAGAATTACCATTCAACCCAGCAATCCCACTACTAGGTATATACCCGAAGGAATATAAGTTATTTTACCATAAAGACACACACACATATATGTTTACTGCAGCACTCCTCATAATATCAAAAACATGTAATCAAACTAAATGCCCATCAATGGTAGACTGGATAAAGAAAATGTGGTACATATACACCATGAAATACTATGTGACCACAAAAAAGAGTAAGATCATGTTGTTTGCAGCAACATAGATGGAGCTGGAGGCCATTATCCTAAGCAAACTAACACAGGAACAGAAAACCAAATACAGCATATTCTCGCTTGTAAGTTGCAGCTAAACAATGAAAACACATGGACACAAAGAAGCGAACAACAGACACCAGAGACTACTTCAGGTTGGAGAGTGAGAAGATCAAAAAGCTACCTATCAGATACTATGCTTATTACCTGGGTGACAAAATAAACTGTACACCAAACTCCTGCAGCATAAGTTTACCTATATAACAAACCTGCACATGCACTCCTGAACCTAAAAATTAAAAAAAAAAATACTGCCAAAGAATTAGAAAAAAATCACTTCCTACCAGTAAGAATCAAGAAGAATACATAAATGTATTCATAAGTGTACTTTGTATTCACAGAAGTGTATGCAAAGCTTGCCTTTGACATTTAGAAACTCAGTCTCTAACACCTATGGCAATGTGGTAGCCCAATCTGGCAAAATCACTGAACTTCTCATAGATTAATTAAAAATTTCTGAGTCACTGAGTATTATAGCTCCTATATTTTGCTATACTTCCCACCAGAAGTTATGCCAAATCCATTTCAGTTGTTAAAATGACGATGCCTTCCCATCCTACCAGTTAGGCATCAAGTTAATATATAGCATACTCCTTATGTATGTTTAGAAAACAATAGAAAGCAAAACATCTATAGCTGCTTTATGTAATCCAAGGCTTTCTCTAGGAATCACAGTTCTCGACTGGCTTAAAGATTAATATTTTCTATAAAACTAATTTGAGAACCTCCAAAGTTGGGAGATTTCATTTAATGAAATATTAAGTTATAACATTTTAGAATTGTGAAACAGATTTTATACAAGGATAAAAAGAGAAATTTCAAAATACTCTTTGTAATGTTATCACAACTCCAACAGGGTGTACCAAAAACATTTCAAAATGATGGTAACAATAAGAAAACTAGTAAAGCAAAGACATAAACGTTTGCTGTTGTCAAAACCAAGAGATCCTTTTACTTTAGACATACATCTCTAATCTCTATAAATCTAACATATAAGGATAATTTATTAACAGTAAATGTAAACATTATAATGAATAACTTGGGAAACAAACCTGTTGTGAGAATCCACAGAAGAACTGGTACAAAAACTGTGGCAAAATGAAACAAAGGTTCTAGAAAAAAAAATTAAGACAAGAATTAACATCTTCACTTAACTTGCTGAACTAAAATGGGAATATATATGCCAAATAGTTTACAACTATTCCTAAATCCTTCTAATGTCAGAATGCAATAAACCTCTATTCCAGAGACACAAGGAAACAACTCAAATAATTATTAATTCATATTAAGACCAACTTTTGCCCTATCAAGGTAGAAGAGGATCTTTTTTACTTTATGAGAAACTCTTGCTATTCTTCTTCCAGGAAAGAAATGAGCTCATCCAATATGAATAGTAAATGGTACTGTATCTTTAACACCAATTAGATTTGCAAATCATATAGTACGCTGACAATGCTGTAAGCATATAAAGTCAATTAATGCCAATAAATAGTTGGGAAACTACTACAGATTATATTGACACTAACAATATCAACAAATGCTTTAATACCTTTATTACTACCTCATCAAGCAATCAACATTTCATTATTGAGCATCTACTATACACAAAGATGGCACATAGGTGATACCAAAAGAAAAAAGTCAACTTCTTTCTCCTAAGTCATGGCCCCCACCCCACCCCTCTCCGAGGCTGCACAACATGAGGTAGCAGCAGGCAAGTGAGCATAACAGTCTGAGGTCCCTGATGCCAAAAAGGTTGGAGATTACTGTCCTAAGGGACTTATTTAATTTGAAAAATACTAAAAAGACAAGCAGAAAAGAAATACAAGCTGGGAATTCATAAGGCAGTAAAAGCTACTAAGTGTGATTATAAAATACTGAAATTGATGTCTTTAAGCAAAACCACTAGGACTAGAATTTTCAAATAAGTGCTATCCTTCAAAACAGGCTGTGAGCTTCTTTGCTGTCACTTGCTCATGGTATCTCTGAACTTCCCTTCAAGAAGCTGCTTTAAGAGCCCACTTTCCAGTCATGCCCGAAAACCAGTCTCCTCCTTTCTGTCAGCTAATTCTCCAGAATTAGCTCTAGGAGACTTGAGACTGTTTGTAAAAATCAAATACAACCTCAAAGGATAAACATCTACCACAGCTGAGGATATTTAGATCTGGAGGACATTTCTAAAGAAATGAGCTCAACATGTTTTGAATCACCCCTGCAGCATGAGTCAGAGCTCCCAAGGTCATCACCTGGAAGAGCAACGCTCATTTTACATTATCAGTTCTGATACAAGGCAAAATGTAGTTCACAGTATTTCTCGAGTCACAGTTTATGTAAAACATAAGTGTTCTAAGGTTAAAGTAGGTAAAGCTCAGTGAGAATCACAGGGTTGCTTCATGAGAAGGGGAGTGAGTGTCTACCTCACCCATGAGAATGTAAGTTTCATGAGAACAGGGACATTACCTGTCTTAGTCCATGGTGTATCCTCAGGTGCCTAAAACAGGACTTGGCACATAATAATACATTTAAAATACATTTGTTGACTGATTGAATAAAGAAGTTAAAACTTGAACTATGAATAAAGATGAATAGGACATGTTTATGGCAGGAACCAAGACAAGAATGTATGTATTTTAAACTTATATGGTAAGACAGGGTCAGACTGTGGGGTGCCTTAAAAGCCAGACTAAAGCTGAGACAATGGAGAGTAAAGTTTCTAAGGAACAAGCTGAAAAGTGGGCATTCTTTTGTTGTTGTTGTTGCTTGTTTATTTATTTATTATACTTTAAGTTCTGGGGTACATGCGTAGATCGTGCAGGTTTGTTACATAGGTATACAAGTGCCATGGTGGTGGTTTGCTGCATCCATCACCCCGTCATCTATATTATGTATTTCTCCTAATGCTATTCCTCCCTTAGCCCCCCATCCCCCAGGCCCGTGTCCGTGTATTCTTTGTTTAACACGAAAAATGGCATTCTTTAAACACTAATCAAGTTGAATTATGTAAGGAGGATTAAATTGAGAAACATATGGCAGGAAGACCTGTCACTGAAGGACTCCATGAGTGAGCAATAACAATTTGAAGATGCAGTGGCAAGAGGAAGGAAAGACTTCTTAGGTCAGCCAAATAGAGTTGAAAATACTAGAAATCCTCTCGGCACAAAAGATATTAATAAAAAAGAAAGACTGCTGAGTCAGTAACCAAGATGATAATGGGCCTAGAGATACTAAGGAAGACAGAGGTTATCAAGTACATAAATAGCTACCGGTCAACATTTGCATTTTAATACTTGTTTTGTTCTTAACAGAGCATTCCTTCCATCTGGTGGCAGTTGCTTGAATTGCAGGCCAAAATTCGAAAGAGGCAAAGTAAGCCTCTGGAATAGGTTCAGGTTACTAGGCAGATCTGTATGACAAATCTTCAAGGGATCTCCTACTAGGTGGAGATCAAGAGAGAATAACCCTTTATTTCCATGAACTGCTGGGTACAAGGCCCAACAGACCCTAACTGTGACACAGGAAAAGTCATGGATTTGGATTAAATGAGTCTATGGTGGAACATCTAGCTCTGTCACTTCCAGGCTAGAAAGCCAAAGGCAAGTTATATCATCTTTCTGAGCTCTATTTTCCATGTATGTTAAATGGAGATAATACTACTTTATTCATAGGATGTTTGTGAGTATTACATTTTTTAAAAAGTGATTTTGTGAACTCACAAAATACCTTACATATATTGGGTTACCATCATCATCATCATCATCTCTCTCCTCCCATAGTGTTTGGCCTGGCTACCAAAGGATACTGGCTGGCAGGGTCTTAGAAAATCTGTGAAACTGGGTTCACAATTTCATAAACATATATTTTCATTAATATAAAGTTAGAAAGACCTAGGGTTGACTATAGACAACTGACACACGAAATCAGTTGCTGAGCTTTAGCTCTTGTAAACTACAGAGTATGAAATTCAAATATCATAACTACTTGAATCATATACTAAATTCCACCGGATTCGAGTAGTTGGAACATACACTTAATACTATACCTACAAACTAGAATCTAATTAAGAAATTTGGTAAATTCTATTCCCTGGAAGACAACAACAGGTATGCAGACTCACTCTAATGTATACTCTAATGCTTGGTGATAAAAGGAAACCAAGGTATTGTTGAGGAAACCACTTCAGTGTCCAATATTGGGGATTTGTGATGTTGCACAATCATGTTTTGAAGAATATTAAATTGGATGAGAAAAATGTTCACAATATAAATTAAATGAAAAAGGCAAGTACAAAGCAATATGTATTATACCAATAGGTACATGGTCTCTTTTGGGAATGATAGAAAAGTTTTATAATTAGACAGCGATGATGGTTGCACATCATAGTGAACACATTATAAGTCACTGAATTATACACTTTAAAAGGGTGAAATTTAGGCCAAGCATGGTGGCTCAAGCCTGTAATCCCAGCACTTTGAGAGGCCGAAGGGGGCAGATCACTTGAGGTCAGGAGTTTGAGACCAGCCTGGCCAGCATGGTGAAACCCTGTCTCTACTAAAAATACAAAAATTAGCTATGCACGGTGGCATGTGCTTGTAATCCCAGCTACTTGGGAGGCGGAGGCATAAGAATCGTTTGAACCCAGGAGGCGGAGGCTACAGTGAGCTGAGATTGCGCCACTGCACTCCAGCCTGGGCAATAGAGCGAGACTGTCTTTAAGGAAAAAAAAGGTAAATTTTGTTAAATTATATATCAAAAAAATTTTTTTAAACCCATATGTAGAGTATAGTGTATAAAAGTATAAAAATAATATGTACACACATCGATTTATATAGACAAAAGACCAGAAGGTCACATATCAAATGTTACCACTGGTTCTCTTGGTTGGCATGTTTATAGACAATTACAAATGACTGCAAAAGTTTCATTTTAGAAAATCCTTATTTTTGTAGAGACAAGGACTCATTATATTGCCCAGGCTGGTCTTGAAATCCTGACCTCAAGTGATTCTCCTGCCTTGACCACCCAAAGCACGAGGATTATAGGAATGAGCCATTACCAGGCCAAAATGTTCTATTTTTTTGATTGATGTGATGGTTACATGGATGTATACATTTGGTAAAACTCATGGAACTGTACACTTTTGATGAATACACTGTTTGTATTTAATTTATGCTTCAATAAAGAGGGGCTTAAAAATTCCTATCGAATATTTTACATCAAAAGGCATTTCTGGTTTCTGATTCATTCAATAGACCACCTCTGCTTTGTTGACTACAAATTTCAGTATGACATAGAAAAAGCAGCATGAAAAAAGGAACAAAACCATGACCAAGCTGAGCCAATGCTGGATTTAAGCAAAATTAAATTACATATATTTTATCACATACCTTATAGAAGAAGTACTGTACAAGGTGTGCTATTCTCACATAATATAGATGTCCATGAGCCAAAAGCAGTTTCTTTAAGTGTTTAAACTTTGGAACAGAATAATCGCTATTCCTAGCTGCTTGGCGACCTTCTTTGCCTTTAATACCTAAAAGACAGTATCTCTATACAGTGAGTATTTTCTAGAATAAATGACTCGCAGATTTAGTTTCATAGTTTCAACTTGGTTAAATGTCATAGTTCGATTCTATCATTTAGTTTCCCCTTTTTAAAAACCAAAGGGGTAGTTAACAGTGACACTGAGACTTACCAAATAATTTAACTAGGTTTAACTGGTAACTCCCTATTTGTAACACAACATATAATAATTAAATAGAATCATTATTTCAATCATTACAAGGCAAAAATTATATGAAGGAAAAAAATTCAACTTAAAAATGATTAAGTCACTCATTAATTGCTTAATTGTGTATGATGCTAGACTAGGTGTTTTAAGGCAACTCAGAAACCTGGGGTTTGTGGTCTAGAAGCTCAATGATAAAACAGTGAAATTCTTTCATGAATGAAACCCTGACTAGCAGTGCAAGGGTTCTATGAGCTTGAGTAGCTTTAGGCCATTTCCATACTTGGATAACTAAATAGGACTACTTCCAAATGGAAAGAACGATTTGGGAATCTAAACTGCAGCACAATAATTCCCAAGATATGAATTCCATATCTGGCCCCACCACCCTGCCAAAACAAACAAACTAGCTAACTAACTTGCTGAGGAGTTAGTTTTGTTGCCTAACAGCAACCTAAGAAGGGAAAAAATGGTACAGGTGGTAGAAAAGCTGTTGCTGCACGTCAATATATAAATTCAGCACTACAGCCCAAACTACCCATAAATACTGCCACACTGAAAAACAGCCAACCAATTATCATTTCTTAGCTCCAAACAGTTGAGATCTCAAAAGATATAGTACAGCAACATAAGTAGGCAGTCTGGCCAGGAGCAGAAAATCAATAAAAATTTCATGCATGCTGTCAAAGTAAGAGCTAAACAATCAATTGTGCTGCCACTAGCTTTGGGAAATTCACTTTACTTAGCTAATTGAAAAATATCCTTTAACTTTGTAACACTGCTACATTTCTACCACAGGGTAGACCTTGGGATGGACATGTTGCATGATCAGATGAGGCCTTCATTTACTTAACAATTATCATTCCAAAACTCAAATTCAAGATGAGCAATCAAAACAGTCACTCTAGAATATAAGACCACACTACCTAAAAGCAATACTGGTACTTTTTACAGCTGCCATCTCATTAGATATATCTTACCTATTCCCACATGGGATTCCAAGATCATACTAACATCATTGGCACCATCACCTATCGACAGAGTTATTGGGCTGCCTTTTAAATTCTTCACCATTCTGACAATCTAAATATTAAATACAAAAGAGGTATAAAAACGGTCAAAGAAGAATGTAAGATTGGACTACTTTAGGGGTTTATGCCTCATTCACACTTGTACATAGTGACCTTGCAAACAGAAAGGTAGTTTGTGCATATATAGTCATCCCTCAGTATCCTTGTAAGATTGGTTCCAGTACCCTCATAGATACCAAAATTGTCCTGCATACTTTAAATTATCTCTAGGTAACTCTGAATACCTAACTACAATATAAATGTTATGTAAATACTATATTGTATTAAAATCTGTATAATTTTTATTGTTATATTGTTAATTGTTTAAGTTTTATTCTAACGTTTTCAATCCAGTTGTTTGGATCTGTGGATGTAGGACCTGTGGATACGGAGGGCCAACTGTAATATGTACAATAGTGTCAAATTCATAGATGCAGAAGAACACAGCCATTCAAACTGTAACACCAACACCAATTTGTCCTAGTTCTGTACATACATGAACTATCAAAAAAATTGCCTCTCATGTATATTAGAGGTCAATACATTTCCTTCTTTTTTGATTGCATCATGTGTTATTTCAGATCCGATGTTGAATGTGTGACAGAAGCCAGGAAGTTGATTTGGGGTAACATATATAGGGCCACTAGAACCAAGTGGAAAGTCAGAGAACAATGTTTTTGGTTACTTTCTACTCTCTCCTTGCTGCTGACACTCTCACCTTTTCTAGGAGCACACGAACCCTCATTCCTAGGAACCTACCTAATGTTAAATTCTTGCATCTATCTGGCTGCCAACTAAACTTTAATAAATCTCTCACTGCTCAATATGATCTGACCTCTCCTATGAGTAGCTATATTTTAAAAGATGTATACTAAAGGGGCTGACATTTGCAGAAAGATGCCCAAGATATGTGTACAAAGTCTGTCACTATTCCCTGAGTGTTTTTTTAGATCAAAGCCTGTCACTATTCCCTGAGTGTTCTTCAAGATGTATAAATGATACTGTGTAATTCAGTGCCATGTTCATGACAGGTACTGAATAAAATGTTCATCCCTGGTACTAAAATACTTCTGCCTTGTGGTTCCTCCAAAAACCTTCTGGCAGAGTTATTTGTCGGAAGTCTATTGGGTAATCAGCTGCCCTCCTTCCCTATGTTTTAGATAATCACTGTTAGATGTGGCAAGCCACAAAACCCCTTGGAATCTAGCAGCTTTAAAAAACTTAAGTAATTTAGTAGCTAAATAATGCTTTGCAAAAATACTGTCCTCACAATTACTCTGACCAGTTAACATAAATAAAATCTATTTTTAACCTAACTGGAGTGACTAAAAATAATTCATATGAGGCTAAGGCACCCTTTAAATATTAGAATTCAATCAGATTGTAGTCGTATTAAATGGTACAAAAAAAACCCACATCCAATTCCACTTAACACAAAAATGTTGTGTCTACGAAATGCCAGCTTTCCCCAATCCCTCCCCCTCAGGTTGGTTCCTCTTAAAAACTTTATAGAGGACTATCAGAAATAACCTGTAAGTGAAAGAATAAAAGACAAAATTAATGAACCCAAACTAAATTTGTTTGTAATAGGCTACAACAATGGTTAACTAAATGCACATGTTATATTGTGTGCAGTAATGATTTGCACGTCAAGGAAAAAATACACAGCCAGGGAAGGTTTAGAGAAGGCAATAAAATTATCAAGAGTGACAGCTTCTGTATGAAAATATATACTAAAAAGAGTAAAACTCATCCTTGTGGAAAGACAAAAGGGTATTCAATCCTGGACCATAAAATAATGAAGGATTTAGATTGGTAAACATGAACTTTTTCACTTAGCCCTAGGTCAACTGGATTAAGACCTCTCAATCTCTAGGATAGTTTCATGAAAAAAAAAGTTACCAAACATTGTTTATTCATCAACTATAATAGCTTGTGTTATATTATATATGGGAATGTGCTAAGAGCCAAAACAGACAGTTTCATCACACACCTTAAAAAGCATATAAATGAAGTAGTAGAGTTAGGTCATGAGTACAATATTACATAAACAGATTAACAATACAAGGTAACAAAACATAGCATCTGTGCAGGGTTACGTGATATTGTCATTCACATAAGAAGGCCTAGGATGTCAGAGAAGGGAGAAGACACCACATGCCCAAGTGATCAGAAATTTTACAGAAGGAAAAGTGATTTGATCTAAATCACAAAATATTAGTTAAGACTCGCATAGACAAGAAAGAAAAGAGTATTCCAGAGAAAGGGATTAGCATATCCAAGAGCACACAGCCAAATAAATACAGTACATGCTGAGAGAAGAGATCTGGCTTGCCCAGATCAATTGGAATTTTCATATAGGGGACATGGACAGAAATATCTGGAGCTAGTTCAACAGGGAGTGATATGAAAGTGGCAGCAGGGTGTAGGAACAACTGGAAGAAAGCAAGACTATAGGCAAAGAGAGAAGTTAGGTGGCTAGTTCCAGAAGTCCAATGAGCTATTGAAAGGCCTGGCTCAGAAAGGTAATGAAAAGAAAGGAATAGACGGAAAAGACAATGTAATAAGAAATGGACAACATTTAGTTACTAAGACCACAAACCACAATGGAAGAGTAAAGTATGTGGAAAGGCAATACAGGTTTCAAGGTTTTGAATCTAGAAATCTTGAAGTACACCGAGGTCAGTCACAGAAAAAGAACATGCCAAGGAAAATGATGGTTGGACTCTAGAGAAGTTAGATTTGGGGTGATAATGCCACACCTAAGAATATGTGTTTGGCTGAAGAAGATGATTACCAAATATTTGGATTGGGGATAGTGGCTTGAATATCACCTATGTGAACATGACAGCTAAGTATGTAATATCCTGCAAGAAATGACTATACTGACAGAAATAAAACAAAATGAGGATTAAACCACAAGTGGTGGCATAATCAAGGTAGAAGCAGCAGCATGGGGTCAGGAATTCATATACCTGCCTGACAATGAAGCAGTCAGAACCCAGGTGAACAATTTGAGCAGCACAGACTGAATGTAAGGAAAAAAGAAGAGGTTGCTTTTGCAGGCAAACCTCTGACTAAGGGGACCGACACTTTTGGATAGTATGTTCTGGTTGAAACTGATTCCCGACCTATGGCCAAGAGAGGTTTTCAAGATTGAAGAAAAGAAAGAAGAACCTCTGATTGCAGTGGGGACTGAGAAATAAAAGGCAGACAGGACAAATGCCCCATATACTATGAGGGGGTGCACGTGTGTGTGTGTGCGCGCGTGTGCATGTGCATGCACACATTAGGTAAAGGAAAAGCCACAGACACAGCCATCCCCTTTAGAGCAACTGGTTAAAGAATCTGATGAAGCAAGACTAACACATATGAAAGAATATGGAAACGAAAAAGTATGTAATGGAGACTCTAAGTTTCCTCATACCTAGTGAATACAAAGAAGCAAGGTGAGGCAAATCAATTTGGACTGGAGGAACCGGAAAAGATAGCATGCAGGAGGTGGCCCTTTAGCTAGGTTTCATTATGAGTAAAATTTTTGTTAGACCAGGAAAATTCAGAAAAAATGCCAGATGAGGAAATGACATGACAAAAGTTTTCAAAGTTGCCCTGAGCATGACATATGGAAGACCACAGAGTAACAACCAACAGGAGTGGAGAATTTAGCCAGAGAAAGGAGTGATAGTGGACACAAAGCACAAAATACTTAGAGACATGTTAAGGGACAACAATGGGGAGCCCCATGTACCACATTCAGTCAACTGCCCTTCATCCTGAGAGACTATGAAACTACTGAAAGTGTCTGAGAAAGAATATATGATGGGAAGAGTTGTGTTTTAACAAGATTAATTTGGGAGTGTGGACAGATTAAAAATGGATGGGTGAAAGGAAGGAGACCAGTGAGGAGACTAAATCAAATAGGCTATGTGTAAAGTCATAAGCGCTTGGACTAGTCGGGCAGTAAAAAGTTTTGAAATACGACATCAAAATGAGAGCTATGACAAAAGGTAGGACCAATAGGACATGGTGTCTATATATAGAGGGAAAGGAGAGGGATCAAAGGTAGTTTTGAGACATAGGGAACGAGAGGAAAAATAACACTGGTAACAAGAACAATATAAAAAAAAAACCAAACTGGTCTGAGGAAGAACATTTTAAGATCTGTGTTGGACACTAGAATTTTTGTGACAGTAGGGAATCCATATAGAGTTGTCTAGCAGACAGGTAGAAGTAGGAGACTTAATGTCAAGAAAAAGTCAGGGCCACACATTTATCAATGGGAGTCAGAGAAATAGATGTGCTTATCCAGTGAGAGACCATAAAGTTAAAAGTGGAGAGAAAACTTTGCCCTAGAAAAAAACAGATAATTAGGGAGAAAATAGACAACAGCACAAAATAAAAAGCCACTAAGTTGACAAAATGTCAGGACCATGGACCATCACAGAAACCATGAAAGGATAAGTTTAAGGAGGATATAATTGACGGTGTCAAGTGCAAAGGAGAAATGAGAAAGAGAATGGAAGACTACATAAGGGATGGGCCAGGTCTACCTGCAGGCAAGCCAAGGGAGTAAGAAGAGCAGAAAGAACACACAGAGCTCATGTCATAAGGGATCTAGGAGCAGTGGCAGCAAGCACAAAGCACTCATCAGAGAAAAAAGTCTGGAAGGTGAGGAATTGGGACAGCCAGACTGAGGGGACAACAAGGTACAGCATAAGTTTAATTCAAAATGGGGAAAGACTTCTGAATCTGATTACAAAAAGAAAGAAGCCTGGGAGGAAGACATTAGATGGCAATAACGGCCTTTTGAAGAAGAAATAATTTAAAAAAACAAATAAACATTTGCACATAAGTGTATAGAAATATCCAGAATGGAACATTAACTAATGTTCACAGTTACCTGGGCTTTCTGTAATGGTGCCATCCGACAGCAGAGCACTGCAGTACACTTCATACATATTTGTAGGAAAATGCTTTTGTAATTGTTTGAACTAGAGTCTTGACTGGAATTTAGTATGAGTGACAATGTAGAGCCATCTATAATTAATCCATATTCCTGATGTTCTGTCCATGCTCTGAAAAAGACAAACAATGCTGTGTTTGGATCTATTATACATTTCTGTTTAGGATCCAGATTTTTTTAACCACAAAGGGGGCTGTTCCAGGTTAAGAGGAGTCGTCAGTCTGGTTCCTTGACCTGTTCACTCTAAAGAAGCAAGGGCCTCTAATAATGGCATAACAGTGACTTGCAATCCTACCTTTGAGACTCAAGTTGCACATATAGATGACTGTAAATTCCAAAAGGTCAACTTGGTGAGGCTACATTTCCCAGTTATTTAACCAAACAAGTGTCTAAGCGTTGCTGTAAAGGTACTTTGTAGAAGTGATCAAAGTCCAAAAGCAGTTGATTTCAAGTAAGAGAGATCACCCTAGTTAACTAGAGTGGGCCTGATTCAGTCACTTGAAAGGTTTTAAGAGAAGAACTGAGACTTCCTGACACAGTAGCCTTAGCTACTTCCTGAGATTCTGCATTTCTAACAAGCTGCCCAGTGACAATGGAGCTGCTATTCTATAGATGAAACTTTGAATAGTGAGGGCCTCGTATAGTTCATCACTCCTTTATTCTATATTCCTTCAGTATATACTGCTAATACCATAATATTTTATACTTACCCTTATTTTGCTGCATAATTTTATTCACTAAATAAAGAGATGTCAATGATTGTGTTCTCTTTCTTTGCTCCCCTACTCATATATTAATAGCTTACTTATGGGGCTGAAAACAGCAACTCAATAACCAATGAAGAAATACTTGTGAACACCAACTATAAGCTCACTATATAGAGGAATACAAAGAATTACTGACTAATCTTTTTATGGAAAATAGAAAATCTCCTTACAGTGATGGAAGCATACATGAAAGAACATACCCAACCAAACAAGATAATCAATGGTTAATGCTCGGTTATTGAGACATATGCACACAGAAAATAGTGAATTCTCTGTGAAGTGTGGTATCTAAAGTAGGACTTGAAAGACAAGGAAGAGGTGAAGTAATAGAATGTATGTTGGGGTGCACTGGAAAAGCACGTTGAAAAGGTCACTTAAGGCCTGTGGTGTGGCCTGAATCTGTGGGTAATAGAGAACCACCAAAGGTTTCTAAGCAGCAATGTGATAGGGATAGTATTTCACTTAAAGATCATTCATCTGGCAGAGGGGCTTAAGGGATTTCATGCTTGAAGTACTAGGCCTCTAATGCGGGACACTAGTAGTAAAAATGGGAGTATGAATAAGGCTTGGGGGCTGATTTGAAGGGGAAATGGCAAAGGAGCAGAAGCCGGCAAAGGTGACTCTGAGTCTGAACGCTGTGTAAGTAAGCAGAGAAAAGACTGTGCCCTACTCCACACAGATAACCAGGAAGATGGGTTGATCTGAGACAGTCATAGAATGCTAAATTTTCCTTAAGCTCTGGCTTTTATAGAAGTCCCTTCAGGGCTGTTGAATGGTGCTACAGACTGAATTGTGTTCCCTCGCAAATTCATATGTTGAAGTCCTACCCTCAATGTGATTGTACTTGAAGATAGCACCTTTAGTGGGTGAGGCCCTCATAATGGGATGTGTCTGTAATAGACTGAATTGTGTTCTCCCAAGATTCCTCTGTTGAAGCTCTTAACTCCCAGTGTTGTGTTATTAGAAGGTGGGGACCTTGAGAGGTAACTGACTGATGTAGTTTGGCTATGTCCCCACCCAAATCTCAACTTGAATTGTACTTCCAGAATTCCCATGTGTTGTGGAAGGGACCCAGTGGGAGGTAACTGAATCATGGGGGCCAGACTTTCCTGTGCCATTCTTGTGAGAGTGATGTCTCATGAGATCTGATGGGTTTATCAGGGGTTTCCACTTTTGCTTCTTCATTTTTCTCTTGCCACTGCTATATAAGAAGTGCCTTTTGCATCCCGCCATGATTCTTAGGCCTCCCTAGCTATGTGAAACTATAAGTCCAATTAAACCTCTTTTTCTTCCCAGTGTCAGGTATGTCTTTATCAGCAGCATGAAAACAGATTAATATAGTAAATTGGAACCAGTATAGTGGGGCATTGCTGAAAAGATACTTGAAAATGTGGAAGTGACTTTGGAACTCAGTAAGAAAGAGGCAGAGGCTGGAAAAGTTTGGAAGGCTCAGAGAAGACAGGAAGATGTGGGAAAATTTGGAACCTCCTAGAGACTTGTTGAATGGCTTTGACAAAAATGCTGATAGTGATATGAACAGTAAGGTTCAGGCTGAGGTGGTCTCAAGATGAGGAACCTGTGGCCAGGCACGGTGGCTCACACCTGTAATCCCAGCATTTTGGGAGGCTGAGGCTGGTGGATCACGTGGTCAAGAGATCGAGACCATCCTGGTCAACATGGTGAAACCTCGTCTCTACTAAAAAAAAAAAAAAAAAAAAATTAGCTGGGCATGGTGGCACGTGCCTGTAATCCAAGCTACTCAGGAGGCTGAGGCAGGAGAACTGCCTGAACCCAGGAGGTGGAGGTTGAGGTGAGCTGAGATCGTGCCATTGCACTCCAGCCTGGGTAACAAGAGCAAAACTCCGTCTCAGAAAAAAAAAAAAAAAAAGATGAGGAACTTGTTGGGAACTGGAGCAAAGGTGACTCTTGTTATGTTTCAGCAAAGAGACTGGCAGCATTTTGCCCCTGCCCTAAAGATTTGTGGAACTTTGAACTTGAGAGAGATGATTTAGAGTATCTGGTGGAAGAAATTTCTAAGCAGCAAAGCATTCAAAAGGTGATTCGGGTGCTTTTAAAATCATTTCATTCCAAAAGGGAAACAAAAGCTCAGAAAATTTGCAGCCTGACTACATAAAAGAAAAGAAAAAACCCATTTTCTGAAAAGAAATTCATGCCAGCTGCAGAAATATGCATAAGTAGCAAGGAGCCTAATGTTAATCCCCAAGACCATGGGGGAAACATTTCCAGGCCATGTCAGAGACCTTCACAGCAGCCCCTCACATCACAGGCACTTTGGGAGTGTGTAGCCTAGGGATTTGGTGCCCTGTGTCCAAGCTGCTCCAGCCATGGCTTAAAGGGGCCAACGAAGAGCTTGGGCCATGGCTTCAGAGGGTGGAAGCCCCAAGTCTTGACAGCTTCCACATGGTGTTAAGCCTGTCAGTGCACAGTCAAGAACTGAGGCTTGGGAACTACCACCTAGATTTCAGAAGATGTATGGAAATGCCTGGGTGCTCAGGGAAAAGTTTGCTGCAGGGATGGGGCCCTCGTGGAAAATCTCTGCTCAGGCAGTGCAGAAGGGAGATGTGGGGTCAGAGCCCTCACACAGAGTCCCTACTGGGGCACTGACTAGTGGAGCTGTGAGAAGAGGAAGAACATCCTTCAGACCCCAGAATGGTAGCTCCACTGATGGCTTGCACCATGCACCTGGAAAAGCCACAGCCCCTTAATGCCAGCCGGCAAAAGCATCCAGGAGGGAGGTTATACCCTGTAAAGCCACAGGGTATAACCTTGGGCAGAGCTACCCAAGAACCCACCTCATGCATCAGCATGACTTGGATGCAAGACACAGAGTCAAATTTTGGCTGGATTTCGGGCTTGCATGAGCCCTCTAACCCCTTTGTTTTGGACAAATTCTCTCATTTGGAATAGCTGTATTTATGCAATACCTGTACACCATTCTATCTAGGAAGTAACTAGCTTGCTTTTGATTTTATACAAGCTCATAGGCAGAAAGGACTTGCCTTGTCTCAGATGAGACTTTAGACTGTGGACTTTTGGGTCAATGCTGAAATGATTTAAGACTTTGGGGGACTGTTGGGAAGACATGATTGGTTTTGAAATGTGAGGACATGAGATTTGGAAGGGCCAGGGGTGGAATAATATGGTTTGGCTGTGTCCCCACCCAAATCTCAATTTGAATTGTATCTCCCAGAATTCCCATGTGTTGTGGGAGGGATCCAGAGGGAGATAATTGAATCATGGTGGCCGATCTTTTCCTGCGCTATTCTCGTGACAGTGAGACATCTGATGGGTTTATCAGGGGTTTCTACTTTGGCTTCTTCCTCATTTTTCTCTTGCTGCCACCATGTAAGCAGTGCCTTTTGCCTCCTGCCCTGATTCTGAGACCTACCCAACCATATGGAACTCTAAGTCTAATTTAACCTCTTTTTGTTCCCAGTTTTGATATGTCTTTAACAGCTGCGTGAAAACAGACTAATACACTGACTTTAGATGAGTTAATGAAGGTGGGGCCTCAATGATGGGATTACTGCCCTTATAAGAGGAAGACACAGCCTGGGCATGGTGGCTTATGCCTGTAATCCCAGCACTTTGGGAGGCTGAGGCAGGCAGATCACCTGAGATCGGGAGATCGAGACCAGCCTGACCAACATGGAGAAACCCCGTCTCTACTAAAAATACAAAAAAATTAGCCAGGCATGGTGGTGCATGCCTATAACCCCAGCTACTCAGGAGGCTGAAGCAGAAGAATTGCTTGAACCCGGGGGACAGAGGTTGCGGTGAGCCGAGATCACGCCATTGCACTCTAGCCTGGGCAACAAGAGTGAGACTTTGTTTCAAAAAAAAAAAGAGGAAGAGACAATAGAGCTCTCTCTGCCATGTGAGGACACAGGAAAAGGGCAGCCATCTGCATGTCAGAAGAGAGCCCTCACCAGAAACCAACCATGCTGACACTCCAGTAACAGAACTTTAGCCTCCAAAACTGTGAAAAACAAATTTCTGCTTTTTAATCCACCCAAACTATCGTATTTTGTTATAGCAGCCCAAGTAGACTAAGACAAAAGGAGAAGTAAAATGCACATATTTTGGACTGTCTTTATAAGTACCACTTGGCTAAAGGAAATCTTTCTCATAGGCAATTAATAAAAACCTATTTATTCTCACTGATGCCCAAGTACTAGAAGAACAACAGCTGTTTTAAAATTGGCCATAGCCTCATGAATGTGAGCTATTCATTTTTAAAGTTTAAATATTAGAGATGAGGATACAGATATAGCATAGTTGTTATAAGCATGGTATCTGGAATTAGATAGACTTTCTGAACTCCTTCTTAGCTGTGTGATCTCTACTTGTAAAATGAAGAAAATACAGTTGCCTAACTGGGTTGTTAATGAAGATTAAATGACAATTATCATACAAAGCCCTTAACACTGTTCCTGGAACATAAAGTGTGCTCAAGAAATTAAAAATAATATTGCTTAGGGATATTTCGAGTTAGTACAGACACATCCCGTGGCACTCCAAAAAAGGAAATCAATTTGCTTATGGCCAACGTAAATTCAAGTAATTGGTTTAGATAAGGCTGACCCTTGGTCAATGGGAAGTACAGAAGATATATGTCTGGGAATTGAATTATTGTGTATCAGTGGCTTTCCCTGACACCTTTATGTTCCACAAATTCTTCCTAGTTGAAAGCAGAGTCAAAGCGGCCATGTCCTCTTAAATAAAGTGGCCACGTTAACAAGTATTTGGTTCCCTTTGGAGCTGTGGGGTATAAAAATGCACATAAAATGGCTCCAGAACCTCAAAATGCACGAAAATTGTCATAGAGATTGATTTTATTACATTTAATTTAAGAGACTGTGAAAACAATATTTATTTCTTAACATGGACCAGGCCATAATATAAACATTGAATATCTAGACTGTAAACATTTAAAAATTGAGCTATTTTTCTAAACCTTCAGAAATGTGCAGTTTTCTTTTAAGTTAAAAGAAAGGTGGAAAGTGCCAAATAATCTCCAAATGGGCCATTAGTCAAGTCCTCAGGGACGATTTTAACTTATAACGATAAAACACCTGCAAATAGAAAATCATAAATTACAGAAAGTGAAGCCTTGTATATATGCAGCTGTGATTTACATCTGCACCAATGTCTAAATATAAGAAACTGATGTACTTTCTTACTTTTTAAGGCTTCTAGTACTTTTAGGAAATTCATGCAGCAGTTTCTTACGATATTCTATCAATAATTCATGTAATCGATCTTCTTTCCTTTCACTTTCTTCAATGGTTTTTGTGGTTAGTTCTAAGAGCTCAGTGTTGGTTTGGAAAAGGCGGCAGGCATAGCACGTGGATTTAGCTGTCTCCATCTTGTCGCCAGTGAGCACCCAGACTTTCAGGCCTGCTGCATGCAGAGCTTCAATGGTCTCTGCAGCTTGATCTTGTAGCCTGGGAACACAAAAGAAACCTTGTGATCTTCTAAAATTCCTGACAAAGATTCTACAGGAAGACTTGTTAAAGACAGTATTTTATAATTCATAGCAGTTCTAGAGTCCTGACACCTTATCATGGTTGGCTTTCATATACATTCCCTACTCATTCCAATGTTGTCTCTGGCATAGTTTCACTTATTAAATTTTAAACGATGAAGTTCTGAAAAGTTTGTGACACCTCAAAGTAGCTGGTATCCAATGGCAGAATTGAGTATCATCATTCTAAGCTAAGATGTTCAGAAACATCTGTACTCACTGTCACTTTAGCATATTTCATTGCTGTATCTAACCATACCAATACTTAACATCACTTAACATCATTCAAAGTATAAAGGGCCAAAGATTCTAATCAGATAATGAGGGAAATTAGTGAATCCCTATCCCTGAGGAGCTTTAAGAACAGGAACATGGGTTTTGAAGATGGCTGACTAGGGACGTCAGATGCCAACTGGCCTCATAAAAAAGATCAAAGTTACTGGTGAATGGACATGTTCTGAACTAAAAACTGCAGGAAAAGAGCCAGGACCTGTTGGAGAGCCCACAAGAGGAAGCTGGGATACAGAAAAGGAAAGTAGTGAGAGTCTGGTAGAGACTGACCTCCGAAGAACTCAGAGCCCCATGTAAAGGGTAGGTGGAAATCGTTCTCTGCTTCCCTGATCCTGTGACAATCTTCTGACTATCAAACTGCTGGGATACCCCTCTGCCCTCCTTACCTAGGGTAATGCTGTCAGTGGTGATACAGGAACTTCACAGGGACAGAGATCCGGGTGGCCAGCTCATGCAGGCACGTCAGTACTCCCCTCAGACAAAAACTTAGATGGTGGGAACCATTCTGTTGGTGCTGCTGTGATGGGCCAATGCTCTACCTAGGGGAATCTCTGCCCTTGCATTATCACACCATCAATCCCCAGCAAACATACTCCACAACCCACTCTGACTTTGGCAAGCTCAGGGGGATTAGCGAATCCCCAGGGAGTAATGGACTCCTGGAGATCTATCTCTCGGCATGGAATGCCCCTAAGGGGGAGGTTACAGCCCACCAAGGACCCTCCTGGGACAAAGGAAATGTGGACACAGTGACAATCACTGAAGTGGGTAGCACTGAGGGCCAGGAACAGTCAGGGAGAGGGGACATTTCCCACTGCGCCTACCCTCTGTACACTGTTGTTGATGCAGCCTGCAGTGGTTCTTCCCAGGGAAGGGTGGCGCATATGTACCTGGAGAAACTTTTCACACTTTTCATAGTAGCTACACCTCTGCTGAAAATGAGCTCGTGCCAATTGGGCTTACACAAAGGGCAGGACCCAACTCCCACTCCCTACACAGAGTAGCAACATCCCAGCAATGGACAGGTAAGCTGCAGAGTTGTCTGCTTTGAACTTGGGGGAAAGGCTTGGCCAAAGCCCATTTGGGTGGCAACCACCACAGAGGTGTATTCATGGTCTGCAGCCACACTGTGACCAGGAACCAAAGAATAAAGTCTATATGAACTGAAGGTTGTGAGCCCTACAATGGGGCATAACAGAGAAGCAGCTCACGTTCCTACCTGCACAGGATGAGGAGCTGGTACATCCCTCCTTGTTCTTTCCCCCAAGACCTTGGCAAACGCCAACAGGATCTCCACCCCTTATCCCCATCCTCCCCTCAGGGTAGGTGCTTCCACCCATCATCAGCCTACCAGAGAAAGAAAAGACTATTACTCTTAAGCTCCACCTACTGGACTGAAGCCTGAACTGCACCACCAAATAAGTAACTTACTGTCAGAAGGGCTTAGTGCTAGTACACATGACAGGCTTTCTGACACCCTTAGCCCTGTGGGAGACAGTGTGTTGGCCCTTGCATTCCATACCTCACTACAACAATCAGCATCTGAGAAAGCTACTGCACTGAAGCTATCCACAACCAAGAAAACCATACAGAGCCTTGCCCCACTGCAAGCACCCAGAAACAAAGCCAAACAATCATATACAACATATAACACAGTCATATCCTCAAGGGAAAAAAGTATTGAAAAATAAAAATGTTTCATCCAAACTACAGCAAATTAAAAAATAAGAAGTGACAGATCCCTCAGATGAGAAGAAATCAGTGTTAAGAACTGTGGTGGTATGAAAAGTCAAGGTGTTGTGACACATTCAAAGGACTGTATTACCTCTGTACTACAGGCTAACCAGAATGAAAACTCTGAAATGACAGATAAGGAATTCAAAATATGGATTGCAATGCAACTCAACGAGATCCAAGAGAAAGTTGAAATCCAACACGAAGAAACCAGAAAAATGATTCAGGATATGAAAGACAGCTATAATAAAACAAACCAATTAGAACATCTGGAAATGAAAAATTCACTATAACAATTTCAAAATACAGCTGGAAGCTTTAATAATAGAGTAGACAAGCAGAAGAAAGAATTGCAGAGCTTGAAGAGCAGTCTTTCAAATTAACCCAGTCAGATAAAAAAAAAATTAAAAAACACAAGCAAAGTTTTTGAGAAACACGGAATTATGTAAAGCAACAAAATCTGTAACTTCTTGGCATTTCTGAGAGAGAAGAAGAAAAACAGGCAACATGGAAAACATATTTGGGGAATAATTCAGGAAAATTTCTTGAACCTTGCTCAAGGTCAACATGCAGATACAAGAAATTCAGAGATCAACTGTGATATGCTACACAAGATGACCATTACCAAGGCATATATAGTCAGACTACCCAAGGTTAACAGGGAAAAAAAATCTTAAAGGCAGCTAGATTTAAATAAAAGGAAAAATTACCTATAAATGAAATAGCATCAGACTAATAGCTAATTTCTCAGCAGAAACCTTAGAAGACAGAAGATTGGGGATGTATTTTTAGCCCTTTTTTTTAAGAAACAAAGTCTCAATCTGTCACCTAAAGTGCACCAGTGGTGTAGTCATAGCTCACTATAACTCCTGGGTTCAAGCAATCCTCCCACCTCAGCCTTCTAAGCAGCTGGGACTACAAGTATGTGACACCATGACTAGTTTTCTAAAAAATTTGTAGACGGGTCTCGCTATGCTGCCCAGGCTAGCTGTGAGCTTCCAGGCTCAATTGATCTTCCAACATCAACTTCTCAAAGCACTGGATTAGAGGCATAAGCCACCATACCTGGCCTTTAGCCTTAAAGAAAAACAACTGCAGCCAAGAATTCTATATCCTGATAAACTAAGCTTCTTAAAGGAAGGAGAAATAGAGTTTTTCCCAGACAAGCAAATGCTATGGGAATCTGTCACCACCAAACCTATCCGATAAGAAATGCTTAAAGGACCTCTAAACACAGACACAAAATCAGATATTTGCTACTGTAAAAGCCTATGTTAGTAAAAAGCTCATAGATCCTATAAAGCAATTATATCCTTGAGACTACAAAACAATTAGCTAACAACACTAACACAGAAACAAAATCTCACATATCAATATTAACGTTGAATGTAAATGGCCTAAATGCTCTAGTGAAAAGACATAGATTGGCACACAGAATACAAAAATACGATCTGTTAGGCCGGATGTGGTGGCTCACACCTGAAATCCCAGCACTTCAGGTCGAGGCAGGAGGATCACCTGAGGTCATAAATTCGAGACCAGCCTGGCCAAAAAAATGAAACCCTGTCTCTACTAAAAATATAAAAATTAGCCAGGCATGGTGGCAGGTGCCTGTAGTCCCAGCTACTTAGGAGGCTGAGGCAGGAGAATCATTTGCACCCGGGAGGCAGAGGTTGCAGTGAGCCGAGATCGTGTAACTGCACTGTAGCCTGGGCGACAGAGTGAGACTTGGTCTCAAAAACTTCAACAGACCCATCTCAGACATAATGACAACCACAAACTAAAACTAAAGAGATGGAGAAAGATCTACCATGCAAATAGAAAACAAAAAAGAGCAGGGATTGATCTTCCTGTATCAGCTAAAACAGACTTTAAGCCAACAACAGTAAATAAAAAGGCGGGAATTCTATAATAAAAAGGGATTCATCATCAAGATTTAACTAACCTAATATATAGGGACCCAACATCAGAGGCCCCAGATTGATAAAACAATCATCCCTAGAGACAGAGAGCCATACAGTAATACTGAGGGGGGATTTTTTTTTTTTTTTTTTTGAGGCAGAATCTCACTGTTGCCATGCTGGAGTACAGTGTTGCGATCTCAGCTCACTGCAACCTCTGTCTCTTGGGTTCAAGCGATTCTCGTGCCTCAGCCTCCCCAGTAGCTGGGATTACAGCCATGTGCCACCACACCCAGCTAATTTTTTTATTTTTAGTAGAGATGAGGTTTTGCCATGTTGGGCAGGATGTTCTCAATCTCCTGACCTCGTGATCCCCCCGCCTTGGCCTCCCAAAGTGCTAAAATTAAAGGTGTGAGCTACCATGCCTAGCCAATATTGGGGGATTTTAAGATCCCAGTGATAGCACAAGACAGATTATTGAGGCAGAAAAATAACAATGGAACTCTGGACTTAAATTGGACTCTTGACCAAATAGACCTAATAGACATTTACAAAACACTCCACTCAACAACTACAGAATATACATTTTTTTCTCATCTGTGCACGAACATTCTCTAAAATTGATCATATGCTTGGTCATAAAGCAAGTCTCCTTAAATTCAAAATCATATCAAACATCTTCTCAGAACAGAGTGAAATAAAATTAGAAATCAATAACAAGGGGAACTCTCAAGACCACACAAGTACATATAAACTAAATAACTTGCTTCTAAATGACTTTTGAGTAAATAATGAAATTAAGGCAGAAATTTTTAAAAAATTGAAACAAATGAAAATAGAGACACAACATACCAAAACTTATAGGATATGTCAAAAGCGGTGTTAAAAGTTTATAGCACTAATTGCCTATATCAAAAAGGAAGAAAAACCTCAAATGAACAACCTAATGTCTGATGTCACACCTAAAAATCTAGAAAAACAAACCAGACCCAAAGCTAGCTGAGGAGTAACAAAGATCGTGGCAGAACTAAATTGAGACCAAAAGAATCATACAACAGATCAATGAAACAAAAATGAAAAACAAACAGACTGGTAGCTAAATTAAGCAAGAAAAAGAGAGGATTCAAAAAGCACAATCAGAAATGACAAAGGTGACATTACAACTGATACCACAGAAATAGAAAAGATCCTCAGAGACTATTATGAACATATCTATGAGCATAAACTGGAAAACACAGAGGAAATGAATAAATTCCTGGAAATATTCAACTTCCCAATATTGAACCAGGAGGAAAAGAAACCCTAAACAGAATATTATTTGAGACTCTGTCTCAAATAATAAGCTATGAAATTGAATCAGTAATATTAACAGCAGAATTCTATCAGATGTATATAAAGAAAAGTTGGTACCAATCTTACTGAAACTACTCCAAGAAAAATCAGTGAGGAGGGATTCCACCCTAACTCATTCTACAAAACTAGTATCATCCTGATATCAAAATTTGGCAAGGACACAATAAAAAAGAAAACTACAGGCTGTTATTCATGATGAACATAAATGTAAAAATCCTCAACAAAATATTAGCAAACTGAAACCATCAGCACATCAGAAACATAACTCCTCATGATCAAATGGGTTTTATTCCTGGGATGCAAGGATAGCTTAACATATGCAAATCAATACATGTAATTCACCACATACACAGAATTAAAACAAAAATTATATGCTCATCTCAATAGATGCAGAAAAAACATTCAATAAAACTTGACATAACTTGATGATAAAAACAAACCCCTGAGAACAAACTAGGCATTGAAGAAACATACCTCAAAATAATAAGGGCTCTACATGCAAACCCACAGCCAACACCATACTCAATGTACAAAAGTTAAAAGCATTTCCCCTAAAAACTGGAACAAGACAGGGATATCCACTCTTACCACTCCTGTTTAACATAGTACTGGAAGTCCTAGCCAGAGCAATCAGGCAAGATTGCTGGAATACTAGGCAGCCATAAGAAGAGTGAAATCATATCCTTCGCAGCAGCATGGATACAGCTGAAGGCCAGTATCCTAACTGAAATAACTCAGAGGCAGAAAATAAAATACTGCATGCTCTTACTTATAAGTGGGGGCTAATCAATAGGTATACATGGACATAATGAGGGAAATAATAGACAACAGGGACTCCAAAAGGGGGAAAACAGGAAGGGAATGAGGGTTGAAAAAGTACCCATTAAGTATTATGTTAATATCTTAGGTGATGGGATCAATAGAAGCCCAAATCCCAGCATTACACAATATAACCACGTAACAAACCTGCATGTGTACTACCTGAATGTTCAACCCCTGACCCACCCTCCAAAAAAACAGGAACACCAACCATCCTGAATGAGAATTTAATTATAATTCTTATAGGCAAGGATAGAAAAATGACACTTTCCTCTGGGTTTCTTTTGGCCACAGAATAATAATGAAATTAGACTAAATGAATTTCATTAGAATTTCAATACCTTTTAATGTAGTCGAATATATGTTTGTAACTTTTTATTTAAGTCTTATAATTTTTATATATAATATTTAGAAAATTCAAAAAATATTAAGAATCTAAAAATTATTTCAAGCACATCAATGGCAGTGTCCTGCAATCGTGTCTGAGAAAGCTCAGCCTGTAAGTTAAAAGCATATTAGTTTAAAGTATGCAGGCCAGGCCAGTGGCTCATGCCTGTAATCCCAGCACTTTCGGATGTCAAGGCAGGAAGATTACTTGAGGCCAGGAGTTCAAGACCAGCCTGGCCAACATGGTGAAACCCCATCTCTACAAAAAATATACGAATTAGCTGGGTGTGGTGGCATATGCCTGTTACTCCAGCTAGCTACTCAGGTGGCTGAGGCACAAGAATCACTTGAACCCAGGATGCAGAGGCTGCAGTCAGCCAAGATTGTGCCACTACACTCCAGCCTGGGCAACAGAGCAAGACTCTGTCTCAAAAAAAAAAACCCAAAAAACAAAAAACAAAATTAAATTAACTCAAATAAGTAAATAAAGTATGCAAAAACATACTTTGGTCTGTTGAACTAAGCTAGAATAACCTCTCACGCTGTTCACGCTACCTTAAATTTCCTTTCTGCTCATCTGTCTCTCAAAGCTTACCCCTTCACCCAGGCACCAGTACAAACAATGGCTATAGTACCCTTCCCTACACATGTCAAGACTATTTGATAATATGTGCATAAATATATGGATGACTTAGTAAACAGTCAAAAGACCTTAGTGATAACTGATTCATTCTTCTAGGTTACATGAATTTACCTTAAAAATCATTCCTACTAACAGTTCAAACTCTGGTGTAACTTTTCATACTTGCTATAATAAATCTTTAAACCTACTTAAACAATAAAACTAAACTAAAGATTTCAAACATTGAGATTAAATTACTAATCTGGGACAGATCACACCCAAAATGACTGGTCACTAAAATAATTAAAAGTATCATTTTCTAGTTACTTGTCTTCAACTGCAGTGGCTCCAATTAAATTCATATTTGTCTCAATATCATCGAAAACTTTTTCCATTTTTTCTTCTCTGTCTTGTAAGGCCATCTTTGCTTCTATGAGCTGTCTGTTAATTCTTTCATAATCATCTGGAGCAATTTCTTTGAAGGCTACACAGAGTGTCCGATACCCATCCTAGGAGTAAAGTAGGATATCTGTTGTTATTCTAATAATAATTGAAAAAAAAATCCCATACTCTGTAAATGCTCTTGCTTTAGCTATATGTACAAAAGAGAAATTCTGACACATATTTAATTTATAAAAGTGAACAAATTACAACTGAAAAGGTCACATTCAGTTAGGTTCAGAAAAAGGAAATAACAGTTCTTTTAACAAAGGTTGCTGAAAAGTCTTTAAGGCTGTAAATTCTGACTAGAAACTTGCTTCAGAATAATGTTTTATATTAAGATAAAGAAAGTAATATTATTGAATCCCCAAATACATAACACAGACCACAAAAACATGCTAAAATGTATTTAAGCTGTCATTTAAACAGAAATCCAACAAACATAGTCATCTTCAGCATTTCTCTGCTTACTTATTGGTGGGGGAAGGAGTATAGGCTCACCATTGCATTACGTTCCACGTGGACTTTAGTTAACTCAATTTCATGATTCTGCACCCTGGGAAAAACTGCCGAGTCTGCTCCTTTACAAAAGAGAAGTATGTCTCCTAAAATAAAGAACCATAGTACCTGACATAGAGTTTTAAGGCTGGCATTGTGGTTTCAATAAGAGATAACTTTTAAAGTGGTCTCTCTCACCCAAGTGTTACATATTCTGAGCATGCTTTGCAATACTCACCCAAATGAAATGAGAAATCTTGGCCTTTAGTCTGTCAGAAAGGTATGCACCACCCCTTCAGGTTATTATGAACACAATTAATAAGCCAGAGTTTACAATATGCACCTCTCTGTTAAAATATACTTCCTCCCACCTTCATGGAGGGCTGGGCTTGTGTCAAGGCGGTGCATCTGAATTCCTTCTGAAAATATATGCCAGGTGCAGTGGCTCACACCTTTAATCCCAGCACTGTGGGAGGCTGAAGCGGGAGGATCACTTAAGCTCAGTTCAAGATCAGCCTGGGCAACACAGGAAGACCCCATCTCTACTAAAATACAAAAAAAAAAAAAAAAAAATAGCTGGGCATGGCGGCACATGCCTATAGTCCCAGCTACTCAGGAAGCTAAGGCAGGAGAATAGCTTGAACTCGGGAAGCGGAGGTTGTGATGAGCCAAGATCATGCTACGGCACTCTAGCCTGGGCAACAGAGCAAGACTCCATCTCAAAAAAAAAATTAAAAAATTAAAAAATTAGCCAGGCATGGTGATACATGCCTATAGTCCCAATTATTCTGGATGTTGAGGTGGAAAGATTGATTGAGCCCAGGATATCGAGGCTGCAGTGAACTATGATCTTGTCACTACAGCCTGGATGACAGAGTAATACCCTGTCTCGGGGGTGGGAAAAAAAACAACCCAGAATCAAAGAAATGCAGTGAAGCCATGGCCTAGAGTATGCATATGGCATCTCCAGATGTCAAGAAGAAAACTTAAGCTCAAACAAGCTGAAATCATTTTGAATAAACTATATTAACTAGCTTTTAAAACACTGGCTTAATGGTTTTTACTGAAACTCGAAAATAGCTTTATAGAATGCTGGTATAAATGCAGCTTTGGATCACTTCACACACCTAGGAAATACTCACAGTTGTGCACTATGAGAGACACTTTATTCCTGTAAGGGAAACAACCGAGTTCAACAAAAAGTGTAGCTCTGAGGTCAATGACCTTTGTAGACCAGGCCCGCAGACATTTCACCATTTACTGCAGAACACGTGGATGTGCAGACATAAGAATAGCAAGTATTTGAAATATTAAGTGTTTTTTTCATTTATTCTTATACATCCAAAGTGTGTTTTAAAGTTCACAAAACAAACTCCATGGTCACTTATTAAAATCAATGTCATGACTTTGCAATCATACCAAAAAGTATGAATAAAGTGGGATATGTTCCCCCAAGGGTCTGTCTATATCCTCCCATTCTCACATTAAGGAATTTAGAAAATTTAATAGTAAAAAGTAAATTATTGGGAAATAAATCAAGAATTTTTAGAAAACAAACCCCTGGGTACACCATACACACATGTATCTGAGAGCCTTTGAATAAAGCAGAAGTGCTCCCCTATAGGTCTTGCAGAATCTAAGCAGAAGGCAAACCATCATGTTGCCTCCAAAGACATGAGGGAGCCCAGGATTATGGTACCAGTTCCCCTGCAAAGGGCAAGCTTTACTCTTGTTAAACAAAGAACCTGAGCTCTGGAGTAAAACTGCAATGCCATTCCTAGAAGCCAGGCCCTTACTCCTCTCTACCTCACCTATTTCCAGAGAATGTCAAGCAGTAGGGGAACCAGGAAGGTCAGTGAGAGATAATAAGCAACTCCCTATACTCAAGGTTTCTGCTACTAGTAATCCCAGACCATCCAACCATGCTAGGTGGCTATGTGTAAACTTTACTGGTAGACTGGTCAGTACCATGAATAACACACAAGGCATCCTTTCAGTTCCTGTTTGAATACCCAGGGCAGAGGGATATTGTTCAGCTAACAAGAAAACGTACTTCCTGTCATAACAAGGGTTCTGTCACTAATGATTTGGTAAACTGAACATGTTTGCTTAAAAAAAATACATGAAGGCATATACAAAAAATACTGCTTCACATGACTTTCACTAATCCTATGCTACTACATGAAATGATTCTCTTTTTTGAAAGAGTGAATCAACCAGTAAGCCTACAAATGAACAAAGAGAAAAATTGAAGTTTTTTAAATACGTACCTTCTTGAGTCTTCACAATTACACTCATACGTCGGCGGACAGCATCAAAGTTTAAAGTGTGAAGAAGTTCATATCTTTAAGAGAAGTGAGAAAAGTAAAAATCCTAGCACATACTGAGAAAAATAAAGCACAACAGAAATATGTTAAGATATTTAAACATCTTAAATCAACAGATAGCTATCCTCTTTGCAGAAGGGTCACTGGTTGTCTGCACAACTGGTACTTTCCTTTGTCTTAGAATTTCTCTGAACATAAAACATGTTGTCAGAGGACACCAGTGTTGGTTAAGGGGTATTAATAGTCCCTCACTATACTATTTAAAATGGTAAGAAGAATGACCACATAAAATGGAGGATAAAGAGCTGTCCCACCAAGCCATATTTGGAGGGGTATAGAAATAGTCCCACTCTGCCAATTATTTTAGCAGCATTTATGTATGGAGTGCTAGGCACAGTGCTAGGTGCTGGGGGAATAGAGGTGGCTCAGATTCACCTCTATTCCCCAGCGTCTAGCACTGTGCCTGGCACTCCATACATAAATGCTGCTATAATAATTATCTCAATATGCTCTGTCTCCCTTATCATAAGGTGACTTGTGTAAGTCCCTTCCCTTACACAGGTCACCATATAAGGGAGACAGAGCATAATGAGATAACTACCCTTCTAGTCTCTCAAATACTGTAATAAAGGCACTTACAGGGAAGATACAAGAACACAGAAGGAAGCCATCTGAAAGGAGGCTTCCTGGAAGAGGACATGCCTGAGCTGGGTTCCACAAGGGTAATATGATAAAGAAAGGGGGCCATGGCATTCTGACTAGACGGAATGATCAAAGCAACATGAGAGCATACGGCCCATGGAGGACTTGAAGTAGTTCTCCAATGCCAAAAAAACACACTGATAGGGGAATAGCAAGAGATAAAAAGCAAGAAAAGTAAGCAGAGGCTGGAAACACAAAAGCCATTTCAGGAATTTGGGATTGTATTGTAAGAGCAAAAGAAAGCCAATGAAAGGGTTTAAACAATGAAATGACATCATGAAATTGTTCAAATGTGTGTGTGGATGGCTGAACTAATCAATGGAGAGACACAGAAGAGTTTAAATAAGAGTTGGTTATTAGAAAAAGTACGAGGAAATATGTCCTTGAAAATAAACTAATATTTTTAAAAGTATTTATTATATATGTTGTTTTTGGTGGGAGTAAGGGGGTCATTAATCTTGGGGGAGTATATGTGCGTAAGACATCTACAGTGGCGTCTGGTTTGCTGTTGGCCAGATGAGGGCACTGTTGCAGACAGACTAGAATCTAAACTCTGACAATGACCCTGGGTCCCTGTCAGTCAGACTAAGAACCTTCCTCTCCGCTTCTATGCATCCCTCTCCAAAGGGACACATTACTCAAGTACGTATAAATGTATTACAGGTTTCTGAGACGGGTCTCAGGAGATCCTAGGGGCCAGAACAAAAGTCAGAGAAGAAATTCAAATTAATCACAGAGCCTAATTAAAATCCACCATTAAGATAAGGTGGATTTGTTCACTGGGGTCTTTGTGGCAAAAGAGGAAATGTGAAGACACTGGTACATCAGAGTACTTGCCCTGAGGCTCACACCTGAACATCCCCAACAAGACAAAACTTCTGGTTAACAGCAAAGCTGCCTTTATTGGCTGGGCTTACAATCCCAGAGCGATTGCTTAGACACTAGACAGCAGAATGTTTCACATATTTTCACTGATTTTTCTTGTAACATATGTTAGAAACTTGAAATGGCATCTAAATTTCAGAAACAGTCCAGGCAGACTCTCTTTCTGGCTACTGGACCCAGATGTGGACCAGACTGAAATTTCTACCTCAAACCCCAGTTTCTGCCATTCTATGTAAAATGGCTTCTACCCTAACTACATTTACATAAAACTCTGAACTGGGAGAGCAGAGTCCTGTATTTTTAGTGGCATCATTTCCTTTTCTGCCCTGCCTGAATCCATTTAAATTTGACTGTGGGGTTAAGAAATGACAAACATCAAACACAGAGCTACTTACTCTTCTATTTCTTTTCTTTGGTTCTCTACTCTCATATGTCCATTTCGATTTCCTAAAAATGTGAACCCGTACCTATCAAAAACAATAAAAAAGACCTTGTGTATCTCTAAAGAATGATTTTTTTTTTTGAGACAGTCTCACTTTGTCACTCAGGTTGGAGTAAGGTGACAAGATCATGGGTCACTGCAACCTCCACCTCCCAGGTTCAAGTGATTCTCCTGCCTCAGCCTCTTGAGTAGCTGAGATTATGGGTGCATGCCACCACACCAGGCTGATTTTTATATTTTTAGCAGAGACACGGTTTCACCATGTTGGCCAGCCTGATCTCAAACTCCTAACCTCAGGTGGTCAACCCATTTTGGCCTCCCAAAGTGCTGGGATTACAGGCATGAGCCACTGCACTTGGTCTAGAATGATTAATTTTCAATGGGTTTACTCATTCTTGTTTATGCTTCTCTTCGCTTTCATATGATCTCAACATATAACTGTACTTCCTTTTTCTGAATGAGATGATAACAGAGAAAGTCAATGCCCAGCCACAATTATTGTAATCAAGGGAGAGACCATTTGGGTTTCTGATTCTGCAGCTAACACACTGGGTAATGTTTTAGCCACTTAATTATCTTAAACCTCATGGGTAAAATTGGACTTTCAGTTCTCAAATGATGTCAAAATTGCTTGGGGCATCTCAGAAATAGCATGTGTTGTAAAAAAGTAGCCACTGTTACGTTATTTGCAAAATATAACATGAAGTTCAGACTTCTGGCTGGCATGCATAAATAGACAAGTAATACCTACATGTCACTATTTTCTTCTTGGTCTAACTAGTCAGGTGTGGGAATTTTCCAAAAACTTTTGGCTAAAGCAGTTATGTTTTTTTATTAAATAGTGGAAGATGTACATGCTAAGGTGACTGAAGCAAACAGAAAAAAACAAAATAACTTCTGTCCTCCTGTGATTTCACTTTCTTAGGAGAGGTATAAGAAAGTATACTTTACTTTTTAGCTCCTTTCACCAAAGCTATTTCATCTGGTGAAGAGGAGATATAGGTTAATTCAGCTGATTCTGTAGCTCCATCAACAGCATCATTTGTTTTGATTTCTACAGTATGACATAAACACAAGGCACGTAGAAACAGCTCTTCTCGATTCTGTGGAATAGTATTAAAATCATGATTATTATTTTTAATTTGATCACTCAGTAACTAGACAGTTAACAGAGAAAATATAGTAATGAGATAGAATGTTATAACCTCTAGCAAACTTAGTAGCAGATATGTATAAATTCCTAACCCTCAAATCAGCTATGTATTCTCCTAGTACGTAACAAAGTTCCCGGTTCTCAGCTAGCATGCCCTTCTATAGGCTGTGTTAACTCATTCAGGTTATTGTAGCATCACCTAAGCCAAAACAATGACTTCTTCATGGTCTAAAAGATTTCATTCAGTATCTAATTCACAGTCTAGCAATAGCTCAAGTGCAGGGAGATGCTGGTTAATTTACCGCCTAGACACTACTGAGACCTTAATCAATTGAACAGGCATCATTCTTGGAAGAGCTTTAAAAGACAAAGAACAAAAAATTATGATCATATGGACAGGCAAGCTTTTACCCAAATGTCATTTCCCACAATTCTCTTTACTTATAAATTCTACTCATTTACAAATTTCAGAAGTGTCAGTAAAACAAGAAAGGTGAAGCCAACAACAGTTATTCAAAATTCGCTGGGTGCAGTGGCTCACATCTGTAATCCCAGCACTTCACAAGGCTGAGGTGGGTCGATTACCTGAGGTCAGAGTTCGAGACCAACCTGACCAACATAGTGAAACCCCGTCTCTACTAAAAATACAAAAAAATTAGCTGGGCATGGTGGTAGGCGCCTGTAATCCCAGCTACTCTGGAGGCTGAGGCAGGAGAACTGCTTGAACCCAGGAAGTGGAGGTTGTGGTGAGCCAAGATCATGCCACTACACTCTAGCCTGGGCAACAGAGTGAGACTCCATCTCAAAAAAACCAAACAAACCAAAATACCCACAAAAGTCTATGTCATGTGCCTACAAAAAAATTTTCTACTATGGAATGTTAACATGCATACATAGATTGATTTCTTATATAAAATAATAATGCAAATGCACCTTATCTGCTTTGTCAAAATATGTTAAAGGTCCATCAGTTTGAGATAATCCATCAACCTCTTGAGTTACACCTTTATATTTGTGTCCATCTATGCAGCATTCAATGAATTCCATGCTGTTTTCAGTAAGTGTTCCAGTCTTATCTGTAAATACATAATCCACCTAAAACAAGCACACAAACATAAACATTGTTGGTTTCTTCAGTGTGACTGGTTTGCTGTAACGCAAAGCTATTTTCATATCCATAAAAAATCACCTAAAACTTCTTGTCAAATGTCAGGGAATTACAGAAACAATATTACCAAACAAATGAGGAATAAATGAGTATTTTTAAAGACACTAAAATGGTATCACATGTCTAAGGTAGACTTACTCAGATGTAAAAGATGAATAGAAAAAAATGTGACTACTGGCTGGGCATGGTGGCTCACGCCTGAAATCCCAGCACTTTGGGAGGCGAGGCAGGATTACTTGAACTCAGGAGTTCAGACCAGCCTGGCCAATATGGTAAAACCCCATCTCTACTAAAAACACAAAAATTAGCTGGGTGTGGTGGCATACCTGTAATCCCAGCTACTTGGGAGGCAGATGCACGAGAATTGCTTGAACCCAGGAGACAAAGGTTGCAGTGAGCTAATATCGCACCACTACACTCCAACCTGGGCGACAGACTGAGACTCTGTCCCACAAAAAGGAAAAACAAATAAAAAGTGACTATTTTATCAAACTTATAACCCTTCTAATGTAAGTTAACTTTTTTTTTTTTAAAGACAGGGTCTCACTCTGTCACCCAGGCCGGAATGCAGCTGTTATAGCTCACTGTAACCTCGAACTTCTGGCTCAAGCAATCCTCCTGCCTCAGCCTCCTGAGTAGCTAGGACCATAGGCATGTACCACACCAGGCTCATTTTTTGTAATTTTTGTAGAGACAGCATCTCACTATGTTGCCCAGGCTGGTCTATTACTCCTGGGCTCAAGCCTTGGCCTCCCAAAGTGTTGGGATTATAGGCATGAGCCACCATGCCCAGCCAGTTAACCTGTTTGATGTAAAGAAGTTACATAAATCAATTTTTCAAGTAGGAAATTATACTGACTACTTATTTCTCTCTCTCTCACACACACACTCTCTCTCTCTCTCTCTCTCTCTCTCTCTCTGGGCTAGTATGTATATTACCCATTAAAAATATTTACTAATAAATTAAATAGGATGTAACAAAACAGAAACTGATGAAAGATTTTTTCCTCTTTTTAAAGTAAAATTTTCTATAAAAATGCTGAATTGAAATAAAATGTACCGCATTATATAATATACATAAGAATCAATAATAATGTTAACGTTATCTAATTAGAAGATATAGTAGGTCAACAGTGATCAAAACCATAAATGAAATTTCCTTCTATATACTATACATGTTTTGAAAATACTCAAGTTTCCAAATTTAGAAAAAAGCAGAAGTCTTAATGATAGGTTAAAGTATAACACAAGTATATTTTCATAAATAATGGAAACATAAGCTAAGACATAAATTTGCCATTAAGATAAATCATTTTGAGCATTTCTATTTTATCTCAGTTTTTATCGCTTCTATTTTTAACATCTGGCTTTTGGAAACCTACAATTTTATCCTCATTTTGGCAATTCATGATTAAATAGTTAAAATTATGGGCTGACAGGAACAAGCATAAGCACAAGATTAAGGTTTTTATTATGTAAGGGAGAAAGAGATGAACTACAGAAGTAGTTCCTTTCTAATTATTTTTCAAAGCTTTTCACGGTAGCAGCACTGGCACAAATACGGCATTCCAATCTTTTTTTTTTCCTGTTAAGCCAGCCAAGTTTGAACTCTCTCTTTAAATTAATCCAAGTGGTATTACTTGTATATCATTTAGATTCTTACAGTTTAAATGAAATTATTTGGGGCTTTTTTCTGATCAAAATGATTAACCTTCATTTTCTCCTGAAGGGTGTCCTGGGTTATTTCACCTCCTGCACTTGGATGAGCATTAGAATCTCTTTTGTTAGTGTCAAAGATGGCAGCTTTAAAATATAGAGTACAATTTAGTCACCTATGTGAAACATTTTGGGCAGTATCAATCTGCAAACATTGAATCTCATAGTTATATGCCTACAAATTATACCTGAGTGCAGTAATTATCAAAGTGTAGAATATATCGCATGCACTTGGAGGTCTTGTTAAAACTCAGATCGCTGCTCTATTGCCAGAATTTCTGAATCAGTCAGTCCGAGGTGGGACAAGATAATTTACACTTCCAACTTATCAGGTAGTGTTGATGCTGCTGGTCCCAGGATCATATTGACAGAACTACCACCCTAAGATATGATCTATACTCAGAAAAAGAGGAGGGAATCAACTGTGATTAACTATTCTAGGCCAGGTGTAGTGGCTAACGCCTGTAATCCCAGCACTTTGGGAGGCTGAGGTGGGCGGATCACCTGAGGTTAGGAATTCAAGACCAGCCTGGCCAACATGGCGAAACCTCATCTCTACTAAAAATACAAACAAAATTAGCCAGGTGTGGTGGCACTCGCCTGTAGTCCCAGCCACTGGGGAGGCTGAGCCAGGAGAATCACTTGAACCTGGTAGGTGGAGGCTGCAGTGAGCTCAGATCACGCCACTGTATTCAAGCCTGGGTGACACAGCAAGACTCTCAGAAAAATTAAAAAAAAAAAAAAAAAAACTATTCTCATATTTAAAGGAGAGAAATAAATGAAGTGGGAGGCTGCTGCTTGACTCTCAAAAACAGCCTCGACTTCAAGCTTGCCAAAAAGACTCCTCTATATCAGCAGGCTCAAAGCTATCATTTGCATGATATTGTTAAATATGTATTTGATAAATATATATTTGATCTTCCTTTTTGTTTCCTGACATAAAGCTCCTCAAGCCTTAGTAACTCCAGAGTGTTAAGAGTATTTCTGTACGCTAATGAGAGGAAAATGGTTCGGGGCCCCTAGATAGCTTCAAGATGAGTGCAGGTCACTGGAAAGACCAAGGCATGATTATAGGGTTGGGATTTCCAGCCCCACACCTGACCTAGGGAAGGAGGAAAGAGGGGCTAAAGGTTAATCCAAACAGAAATGGCCAATGATTTAGTCAATCATGTCTACATAATGTAAAAATTTCCATAAAACTCCCCAAAAAACTGGGTTCAAAATGCTTCTGAATAGCTGAACACATGGAATTCCTTGAAGGGTGGGATGCCTGGAAAGGTCAGGGAAGCTCCACGCCCCTTCCCCCAGTAAACATGACTGTTTCCCTCTCTGACCTGCTCTAGTAAACGAATCAAATCTAAGGAGAGGGTCTAGCAACTTACTGGACCCCATTTTATAGCTGCAATCAGAAGCATAAGTTACAACCTGAACTAGCAACAGTCATCTGAAGTGGGGGGCAGTCTTGTGGGACTGAGCGCTCAACCTGTGAGATCTGACACAATACACTAACTCCAGGTAGGCAGTATCAAAAGTGAATTGGAAGATACCTAGCTGGTGTTTACTGGATAACTGCTTGCTTCGTGTGTCAGGAAAAAACTTCATATAGCTTGTGTCAAGAGTGTTGTGTTGAGTGGCTATGTGAGAACAGTAAAAGAAAAACAGGGGCTTATGGATAACTAACATGTCGGGGTTCCCAGAGGGTGGCACAGGGAAGGTATGGAAGCTCAACACCCCTTCCCTTATGCCTCATCCTATAAGTCTCTTTATCTGTATCCTTTTGCAACATCCTTTATATGAAACTGGTGAACATAAGTGTTTTCCTGACTTCTGTCTGCTGCTCTAGCAAGCTAATCAAACCCAAAGAGGGGGTTGTGAGTAGCCCATCTTGAAGCTGGTCGGTCGGAAACGTTATAGAGGCCCAGACTTGTGACTGGTGTCTGGGAAGCATGGACAGTCTTAGGGATTTCCTGTGGGATCCAATGTTATCTCCAACTAGACAGAATTGAACTAGAGGACATCCAGTTGGTGTCTACTGTTTGCTGGTGAGAAAAACTGCTCCCTCCCACATTTGGACACAGAAGTCTTCTGTGTTGTTTGGTGTGAGAGCACAGTAAAAACACATTTTGGGGGTTTTCCCTGAAACACATATTAATCCCATCATACAGAAACAATCATAGTTAACATTCTGACTTTTATCCCTCTAGACACCATATACGTATATTTACCACTTGAATAAAAAGATAACCTCATTCTGTTTGCTATGTAATCTATTTTTCTCACATACGTAATATATATTTCCATGTCAAGAATATAGATTTACATAATAACTTTTGTTGATTAATTAGTATTCCATTGAATAAACTATAATTTCTAAAAAAAGAAAAAAGACTTTTCCTATTTCTTAGTAAGACAACTACTGTAGGGTAGAACAAGCTCTGAAGTGTATGTTGAACATGGGAAATCACCTATTTTGTATCTCAAAACTTACCACATGGTTCGACTTAATGGAACACTTGGACTCCATCTTGGCTCCACCACCTACTAACTTTGTGACCTTAAGAAAATTTCTTTACCTCTATGAACTTCAAATATTAACCTTAACAATACCTGCTGCACAAGAATGTAAAGATTAAAAAAAAGCTCAATAATAATAACTATAACCTTTAAGGTACTATATACATGGTGACTGTCACCACTGTTGACTTGACCAAAATCAAAGAGCACCAGACACTTTGCATTCCCCCACAATTTTTCTGATTGATTATGATCACATTGCTGTATTTAGGTCTGATGTGTATGTCTCCCCAACAATATTTTTTAAAATCTGAGGGTTTCTTATTTACTTCATAATAGTACCTAGAATACACACATATCCCAGACAATAAAAGGTGAATAACAGCTACTGGCTTGAATTATATACTTACACTATAAAGTTTCACCATTAGGCAGAGCTGCAAGATGGAAAGGCAATATGAAGAAGAGTAGCCTCACAATTTTTTCAATATAGATTACAATCATTTGGTTGTCTAAAAGATTTTGTCTGATCATAAAAGACCCCAATATTTTCCAAACGAGCTGAGCAGTCTACTTCCTTTTGTTTCTCATGTCAAACACTGTCCTAAACATACCTTTCTACTTTTTAATCCCAGTGTGAGTCACATTAAAAGAGGTTAAGCAAATGCTTGCAATGATATGGACAGGAATTAAATGACACTGTCTTTAGTAACATAAAAAGTTACATAGATCTTAAATTTGACTCAACAAAAAGAAAACAGGTTATACTTAACAGAAAAAAAAAATGTGTACTGGTTTACTGAATACTAAATGGCCTAAGAAACTATTTCAAGACTTCTTTGCACTTTCATTTAGGTCATTTCTATACGTGTAAGCTAATAATGACAACAAGTTGTTTATATACTATTATAATTAAAGTGCTGGTCTGACTATTAATGATATGACTAAATGACAATCACAACTAGAAATGCAAGGTTTGGTGGGAGAAAGGAGTAGTGACTAAAAGGAAGACTGCAGCTTCTTTTCACTCATCAAATTTACTAGATCCTTACCCAAAGCTCTACTTTACTTTCTGCAGTGTTAACAAAGCCTAGATAAGAAGACTGCATTCCCATAAGTAATATGGAATCTGCTGAGATGGAAATATGAAAGAGATAAGAGTCTTATCAACTGGAACCTGATCTGGGCATCTTATTTGTTTTTAGTGAACATTAAGTGTCATATTCAGAACGATGGCTATTTGTAATAGTAGTTGAGGCTAGCCCAAAGCTAGCCATGCTCACCCTTGGGTACGTTAACACATACAGCCAGGCACTTAATCTAGAACAGGCAGATTTGCTCAGCATCTAGAGTGAACCACTAAATTAACTGTCAGGGAAACGTTCACTAAAGGTGGCTTGTATATTCAAACTTTTTTCTCATGCAAAAAACTCTGCAAATTGATGCCTTTTATTGAGATCAGAACAGTTCTACTCAACTAGCTCTAACCCTGCATGAAAACTTCTGGCTTAAAAGACAATGGTCGGGTATGGCAGCCCACATCACCAACAAAATAACCTTCTGGGAACAATATCCAAAGGAAAAGCCATTTGCCCATTCAATTTTTTTTCCTATTCTTAGTGCGTCAGTATCTGCATCAGATGCAGACTCCACGGTTTCAGACATTGATGTCCTGAAGTCAAGTCTAAACAAAATGGTGTCTGGAGAGTCTTTGCTACCTTTCAACTGCAGTTGCCATGTGGGTACTTTGATTTAGGTAAAGGCTATACCAACAGTAGAAACAGAGTGCAGGGACTGCGGAGAGAGCTAAACTCAGGAAGTAAGAGTTTTGAGGTGAGAATGCAAATCAGCCCCATTTACAGCAAGTGTGAGGGTGAGGCTCTGTTCCAGCCACAGTTTCATTAACTGAATTTGCAACTCCCAGTCACAAAAATGACATTTCCACAGTCCTGACATTCTAAATATCATGAGAATAAAATGCAAGCCAAAAAAATTCCTTCAGCTAGTGAAGATCATTACATGACACAGAGTAACATCAGAAAAAGGGGAAAACTTTCTCAACACTAATAAGAAAAGCACTTAAGAAATCATCACTTGAAGAATTACAGTGACGTTGCATTAGAAAATAAATGCACCTGAGTTAGAATGGGGTCACACAGTCTGAGTTACATTGGTATATAAAGCAGAATGCATTTTGAGAAGTGCATACCCTCACATTTTCCCTTCATTGAAATTCTTGTACTGGAATAAATAATTCTGCTTGTTAGGTCTATATTCTATCTGATCAGAAATGTACCAAGAAAATGTCAATAGGACAACTCTGGTCAATTTTGCTTATGGAACAAAATGCATTTATAAAATAACTATATTTGCTACCCCATATTCTATCCACAAATGGTTATAGATGGTGATGAAGACTGCCTGTTTCCTGTTCCAAAGCAATAGCTAATAATGTAACATCACCCAGATCCAAGGAGAATTTCAGTAACATTCACATTTAATATGTAAATTGTATCCTTCTCAAAAAGACCAGCAAAAGAACTGATGCTGTAACTATGAAAAATGAAAACACTGCTTACCTTCATTACATGCCTGAATAAAAGAATTTTCTCTGAATCACTTTTCCAAATGTGATGTGGTCACATATATTGGTGATCCAGACTACATAAAAAGATATTTTCACTATGTTGACAAATTATTTTAAGTAAAAAAATGCTCTAACCTGACCAAGTTCTTCATTAAGGTCTGATGTGTTAACCAGGGCTCCTTCATTAATTTCTTCATCATAAAAGTCCTTATCCCATGAGATGAAGAAGGAGCCCAAGAATTTCTGCATTTCTACTGTGACGTACATGGAGACAGGAATGATAAAGTTGAATAGAACCATAAATGATAGGAAGTCGGTGAACATTTTTAAAACCTAAAATAAAAGAGATAGTTCATGCTAATTAGACACATATTTCCATCCAACTAATATAATATAAAGGAAGAATTAACTTCATCTTTATTTCAATGCTGAAAACGCTGCTCTTGCTATAAAGACGGAACTTCCCAGTAACACTACATCACTGTAGTCAAAATTATCACAGTATATGAGAACAACATTTAAGAACACCCTCAATTTTACCATTATTCTTAAGTATATAGAATTTGTCAGTACTTTTTCACTTCTTTAAGTTCTCTTTGCTCACTCCACCCTAAGATATGAAAGTGAGATCAAAGTTCATATGTAAGCATTCATTATGCCTTTATTGTGACATCTCACAAGATCGTATTATATTAAAATGCCAAAGCATCTTGCCAAATGGTTTCATCTAAAATTCTTATATAAAAAGGTAAAAACAAGCATAGATGCCTAAAGAAGAAAAAAACTCTAAATCTTCTTAAATATTTATTAGTTTACAGTCACCATATAATCAAGAGAAAATTCAGAAGCTAACAAAAGTTGCCATTTCCCTGAACAGCATTTCAGTGAAGGTTGGCTCAGTCACAAAGTTCTAGAGTTTCAATTTTCAGCATAAAACAAATTACCTTCAAAGTCTCTCGCTCTTTCTGAGTCTTTTGGTTATACCAAGGTTCATCATTGTATGGGGTACTTTGCCAGACATACTTTAGAGTAGTACATACTGCAGCTTTGGTCAGTAAGATGAATAAATACACAATCAGGAAGGCATTAATAGATCTGAAAAATAAGACACCATGTATTTTAACACCACCTAATTATTAATACTTAAGACATCAGCCAGATATGAATTAAACTACTGAGTCATCTAAAGTGCTTTCTGTGTATAATGTATAACTATAGCACAAGCCATTGTGTATGAACCTCAGTTATCATAATTGCAGCATTATTTTCAAGTGGCAAAATGGGAAAGCTGGCCATGAACTGTTTATTGATCAACAATGCTCCCCCAAGTGCAATGGCTGACTAGCTGAACACACCTTAGTAAGGTTCCTGTAAAGTGACAGGAGACGTACACACATGCACACATACACACACCATTACTTACTCAACCCTTATAGAAGGAGTATCTTGTCTCCATTTCCCTGAATCCTAAATGTTTGGGGTAGAGGGCACAGTAGCAATATGAAATCCTCAAGCTCGGTGTAGGTTCTTTCAGTTTGAAAGTGGAGCTACGGAAAGGGTGCCAGTAATATACTGGTTATCCATGCCAAATATAGGGTGAGGTCTATGCCAGCGGTACCTGGCTTGAGGATCTACCAGGTACTGCTTCAATAGATGCCAGGAGACTATTATCTATATTATAGAACTAACTTGCATATAGCAACTAAAGAACTCCAAACCATTAACTCCAATAGCAAAAAAGAATGAATTTATAGTTGAAGTAAACTCTGCCCCTCAAGAGCTATGTGAGCTTAGGTAAGTCACATACCATCTCCAACACCATTTCCTCATGGGTAAAGTGGAGACGTTAACATGAATTACTTCACAGTGTTCTTCAGAAGACTAAACCAAATCAGACATACAAATTATTGAGCACAGTTTCTGGTACATAAACAAGTGCTTAAAATAGTAGTTGCTATTATAATTGACGTTTTTTGTTATGCTTGTTAGTTGGAATTACTAAGAAAGTAACTTCTAATCAATAATGACTAAATAAATTGTGGTGCATACTAACTTTTCAACAGCAGAACGCTTCTGAGATTTCCCTTGGTAGTTCAAAGCCATTTTGGTTTCCATTCCAGTGTAAACAGCAACTCCTAAGAAATAACAGAATATAATGAAAACTAAGAAAATGTCAACCAACTCCTCACCCAGCTGGCTCTATGAATTTTTAAGTCTATAAAAGTGGGAAATCTAGGCTCTCTTCCATCACCAGTTGTCTATCATTTATAGTGTAATTTTAATTATATAAAGTATTTGTCATATTTCATCTTAGTTTACCACCTTATAAATTCCCAACATCTAAATATAGGTTTAGATTAAATGGCAAAACCTGCTATGTTTACTTCTTAATATGCACTATTTATTCACAGCCATTACAAAGCATATTTTTTGATAAATATATCTTAATAATTGTTCACCATATATCTTCTTGGTATTTTTTAGTGTAGCTCCTTTCAGCAAGAGATTTTCAGGCCCCAAAGACCTAAATAAAAAATGAACACAGTTTATCCAAACAAGCTAATAGCATCAACAACTCTGGAGTCAGATTTTGCCCTGACACACACCTATCTCCAAGGGGTTCAGAATGTATCTGTCTATGTATACCATATGCTTACTCCCCAGGACAAGCTGAAAGATCATTCACTCTGAAGTTACTTGAGGGTACAGCACAGATGGAAGCACAGTACGGGAATAGCCAGCAACACACAGAGGCAAAGAAATGCACGGGGGGATAAAAGAATTATGAATCATAGATAGCAAGACGAGAACAGGACAGAGGAGCAGATCGTGAGACACAGAAGCAGAGAGTCATGGATAAGAGACTGGGAACGCAAATGTCAAGGTCGGAAAAATACACTGACATATTTGGAGAGAATAAACCCTTCTTTTGGGGGACCACTGGGGACTGTAAAATGTGACTGTAAAGGCCAAGTGGAAAGTTGTGGTAATTAATATGATAGAAGAGGAAAAAAAGCATCCCTTTTTGTATGAATTGCTTGATATACTGTATAAAGGCCAATACAATTTATCATTTTACTGAAGTTCTAATTATCATTTTAATGAAGCCTTTCATTTTACATAAGTCCAGGTAGTTCTTTCAGCATTTTACCCACTGCCTACTTTCTCAATTACTCTCCCACTGTTCTCCAGGTGTAATTCCAATATTGTTAGCCACTTCACAACCAAGGATAATAAATACCATGGCTAGAACAGATTTGGGAATATCATCCGAAGTGTGTGTCTGGATCTTTACTATTTTGGAAACCCTAAGCATTACTTCCAACAACCCCCTTCCCACAACAGAGACCCTATGACCACAACCCTACCAATCACAAGGTTACTTGTTTATTCACCTTTATATCTCTTTCTTTTTATTTATTTATTTATTTTTGAGATGGAGTCTCACTCTTGTCACTCAGGCTGGAGTGCAATGACACAATCTCAGTTAACAGCAACCTCTGCCTCCCAGGTTCAAGCTATTCTCCTGCCTCAGCCTCCCAAGTAGCTGAGACTGCAGGCGCCCACCACCATGCCTGGCTCAGTTTTGTATTTTAGTAGAGACAGGGTTTCACCATGTTGGCCAGGCTGGTCTCAAACTCCTGACCTCAGGTGATCTGCCCGCCTTGACCTCCCAAAATGCTGGGATTACAGGCGTGTGCCACCTAGCCAAATAGAAAGGTATTTGGCTATTTTATTTGATTTAAAAGAAAAATAGAGACCCCCCCCAAAGGACAAATTAAAGAAACAGCAAACTTACCTGGCAACAGCCTCAAGACTATTACTATAGATATTGATTCGCCCAACAAATCTGTAAAAAGAACATAATTGCAAATTCGTTTTCTACATCCAGACACAATCTACGTACCCGAAATATGAGAATGAATGAAAATACAAATCATAAAACAGAGACAGATAAAATTGTGAGTGAACTACAAAATCCTATTATATTTCTGGGGGAAAAAAGTTATGTTGAATTGATAATGTGTATAACATTGTCATGTAATTTTTAAATAATATGATGGGAATAAGGTCTGTTTAACATCATGCATGCACACAATACCTCTCTCTTTTATAAGGTTACATACATAACATGACTTGTATCTTGGATCATGTGAAGAAAAGTTTCTGGTGCTAAAATACAATTTTCAAAACCATTAGTTCAGTAGTTCTTACACTTCAGTGTGCATCAGAATCACTGGAGGGCTTATTAAACCACCGATTTCTAGGTCTCATCCCTGAGCTCTGATTCAGGTTCCCAGTAATGCTGCTACAAAACCACTCTTTAAACCATGGTACTAGTCTTAGAGAGTGCTATCTTGGAAATGTCTAGCCTGTGACTTGCAGTTGATCTTAATACTGAGCTTCACCCAATCACTTAACATAATAGGTATATGGTAACCTGTATTTCTGTAAAATAAGGTAAAAATACCTAATCCCTTGTTAACATGAGCGTTTTGTATCCTGCATTGCAAACAGCATTTCCCCCAGAAAACAGAAATATATTATGCTACACAAATACACAAAATATGAAGGTTTGCTCATTCATTCGTCATATATTAATTGTGCCAGTTCTGTACTAGGTGCTGAAGATGCACTAATAAGCAAAAAAGAAATGTTCCTTGCCCTCTAAAAGACAAGTAAATAAGCAATTAGGATGCAAGTGCTTACCACTAGTGATAGAAGTACAAGGTACTCCAAAGTCACAGAGCAAGGATTCAATCATCTAAGGAAATTAGGAATAACCTTCCCTGTCCTAACATTCTCCTTCATACTTAAAGCAACTGAAAAATGTGGGGGTTTCCCTATAAAAACGCAAGGGTATAGATACTGTTCTCTAGCTCAGGCAGAATAGGTCACTCCCTTTTCTGCGATTCCATGGACCTTACACTCACCTCTATTATCACCCTGTATAAGCTTAGCCTCAGTACTTTATCTCTTTTGCTCACAGTGAGCCCCTTGAAGGCAGAGAATAGCTGTTACACTTTGTGGCCCTAGTTCCTATCATCAAGGTGAATACGAAAGAGGAAGGGAAAGAGGAAAGAAAAAATGATGAGAAGGAGGGAGGTTCTTGAAGTAAAATGAATACTTTGTTTTTCCATTACTAGGTGTTAGTATAAACCACATCCAACCACTTGGTCGCTCATTATGACTAACAGTGTGCATTAACAAGATGGGTAATGCATGCCATCTGCAATGGTAGAATAGAATAAAATTAATTAGCCCACATGGGGATAAAACCTGTTACACTACCCTCATTAGCACCATGCTCTAATCAACCAAACTAACCAATCTTGAAATCAAATGCCAAATTTTTGACAATCCACAATGACTAATAATCAGCAAACCTACTGCAGAGAGCCTTAGTAAAATAGAGGAAATTCCACCATTTTACTCATTCCTTAACTGTTTACTGTGGACAACAAATAACCTGTTTGCAATCCTTAATGCATCATGATCACTGTAAGAAAGGACAGAGCCTACTAATTGCATGAAGAGGATATTCCCCTTCTCTCTTTAATGTCAGATGTCATGTAAAAGGATTTGTTTTGCATTTAACTCTGGTTACTGAATCAGTGTGATAGATCAGCCTTACAGGATAATATAATCTAAAATTTTGATATATGGTCATGTTCACAAGTAACAAATATAAAAGAAAAATCATAAGATACCTGGGCCCACAATGACTTATCCTGGGCTGATAGTGAACAAGGCTGATTTGATTCATTTCCCTGCCAGAAGGAAGGAATACCCCATAAAAACACAAATGAGAGTAGGCTGGTAAGTGGTGGGTGTTTATTTTGCAATACTGGTAGCAAAGAGAAGCAAAGCCAACAAACAGCAGTAAAATGAAACCAGGTGATTCTTACTTGTAGAGGTCAGGTTGAGGCTGTTCACATTCAATTGCTGCTCGGAGGGTATCAATGGATTCTGCTGTACACAGTGCAACGGTATCACGTACTGCATAATGTGTCTAATTGAAAGCAGAAGAAAAAGTAAAAACGAAAGAAACTGTTTCTTTTCATAATCATACACCCAACTGATTCCAAGAACAAATTCAGTATGTTTTAGTAAGAGGCTTTGGCAGAATAAACAAATATTAACATTTCCCACTATATAAGTTTTATGGTATTATCAAAATATATTACAAATAATTAGAAAGATAACCTGCTGCAAGGGGGTTTCAAAGACAAAAACATAAAAGCTCTTCTTGACACTGACGGCTGAGAGGATTCTATTTGCAAGATGCATATAATTAACTGAAACCCCAGGAAAAATTTAAAACATTTATATTTTTCCTATTTACAGAACTGAGACTTCTTATTTTGCTCACTATAGTGTATGGCAATCAAGATATACACATATGAATTGAACATAACCTTTGTGGTCATAAAAATACTAAAATTTTGCCAACAGCAAGAAAAAATCATTAATAGTTCCATTACACAAATAGTTTAATTAATTATCTTGAAAATGTTCAACATGGATACATTTTGTACGAGGGGCAGGGAGATGATGTGTCTTGCATTAGTAAGATAATTAGAATATTCTACCTGTGTATACCATGCACTTGATTCATCCAGAACTCAAAGCAGGCTCCAATGAACCCATTTATGTATCATCAAACAAGGGCTAAGCAGACTCAAAGAGTGCACCACTTACACAGAAGGGAAAGCTGTTGCTGCCATCTTGGGGGAATATTACGGCAATGTCTACATTATACTTAAAACCATCTCCTGATTTTGAAAACCTCTGTACTTTTATTTACTTTATTTTTATTTTTATAAAACCTCTGTACTTTTAGCTGATTTGACCAGATCAACTTAACTGAAAAAAGAAACTACCTGCAAGTTTTCTTCCTTTCAACAACTTTTTCACTATTGGGAAATCTTCTTGATTTATATCTTGACATTCCCTAAATTATAACCTCACTTTTGAAAAGGTTGAAAGCAGGTCATTACCATGATTTTGAAATAGAGAATTAGTCATTCAACAGGTAAAGTTTCTCTTTTAAATGCTGAGACTTAGTCCTCAACTCCAGATAGAATAAACAAGCAGAGGAACCCTCCAAAGATATACCCAGAGGTGAGCCACACGAGTAACCGTCCTTGAAGGCAGCATAGAGAGGATACATCTTCATGCCCTGTGGAGCTCTGGATAATGGCCAAGGAAACCGACTGTGCCAGAAAGTATGAGGGAAGTTAAGTTACCCTCGTTTGACCAAATTTACTTTAAGTCATTTGTAATTATTAGTGAGTTATAATTTCTTATACATACATAAAATGTTGCTTCATTACTTATAAAGGAAACATTTGCCAAACTACACCCTATTTTTATTTTTATTTTTTGAGACAGAGGCTCGCCCTGTCGCCCAGGCTGGAGTGCAGTGATAAGGTATTGGCTCATTGCAACCTCTGCTTTCTGAGCTAAAGCAATTCTCGTGCCTCAGCCTCCCGAGTAGCTGGGATTACAGGTACCCACCACCACGCCTGGCTAATATTTTTGTATTTTTAGTAGAGACGGGTTTCACCATGTTGCCAGGCTGGTTTTTGAACTGCTGACATAAAATGATACATCTGCCTCAGCCTTCCAAAGTGCTAGGATTATAGGCATGAGCAACTGTGCCTGGCCCTAAGTTATTTTCAAATAGCAATCAAATTACTCCAGGTTAGATTCTTATATTCCAAGAATCTACATTTTTAATGAAAATATACAACATTTTAGGGGAAAAAAAAAGATCAAATTGTAAGGTTAGCACACATGAAGTTATTTGTAGAATTACATAGGTAAAGCCTATGATTACTCCCATTTTAAAGAGTCTAAATATTAAACAGGCTGTGTCAATATTAAATTCAATCAGTGCCATAAAAATTGTAGTAACTTTTACTTGGGGCTCAGTTTTTCTACCTAATACCACCCTTTTATCCAAAGATGAGTGTTTGCTTAGAAGTTAAAAGACAATTACATAACAACTGTTGGCCAGGCACAGTGGTCACACCTGCAATCCCAGCACTTTGGGAGGCTGACGCGGGCAGATCAAAAGGTCAGGAGTTCAAGACCACCGTGGCTAACATGGTAAAATCCCGTCTCTACTAAAATTATAAAAATTAGCCGGGCATGGTGGTGGGCGCCTGTATTCCCAGCTACTTGGGAGGCTGAGGCAGGAGAAACACTTGAACCCAGGAGGCAGAGGTTGCAGTGAGCCGAGACCGTGCCACCGTATTCCAGCCTAGGTGACACAGCAACTCTCTGTCTCAAAAGATGAAGAAGAAAAAGAAGCTGTTTTGAAATACAAAACCTGCATCAATAAGAAAACAGTATAAGATCAGGGGGTGGTGAGAGGCAGTACTGTTTGATTAACTATCCTGAGATCAAAATGTTTAGGCAAGGTTTAATCTCTGTTACCTTGCAATTGGATTCCCCATCAAGACTGGCTGTAGTGACATAACAGGTTCCATCAGTGGTGCAAGATGATAGAAGAATAAGATCACAGGGAAAGGTTTCATCTGCCTGTACTTCGACTACATCACCAACCTAGAATTGAGAGAGAAATAAATATAAATATTTTAAATTCTAAACCAAGCATTCATTATACTCACACAAAAGTTAAAACATTAGCAAGAGGTTACCTCTAGCTCTGGAGCTTTGAGAGTATCTCAGCATTCTACATCATGTGAAAGGTGAGTATTACTCGACATTCAGAGTTCTCTTTAAGGTCAGAGGGACTTAGGACGCTTTCAGATTACCTTAGCACTGACCTTTACCTTCAGTAAATGATTCTGACACCCGTTTGCTCTCTGATATTTCTTGCACAAATGTTTGATAAGACAATGACATTATCACTTCATGAATGAATCAAGAAAACCTCCATGTCACAAACTGGACACTTCATGAACACTGAGCAGCTACACTCCCACTCTGTACCATGCCTATTTCAACATACTTTACCTGCCATGTGATAACTGTGTTGTTGCGTGTCAGGTCCTTCTTCAGTGTTCAGAATATCTCGGTTAATTAGAGAGGCATTGATTTTTCCCATAATATTTGAATTGTTTTTTCTATAGCTCACTTTCTATGAATTCATCTGCTGTCAGGAGAATCATTTAATATAGCAATAAGAAACAATTTCCTATCACCAAGTACCCAAAGCTCAAGGAGAAGAAAAACATGAGAGAAAAAATCATAAATAATTTAATCGTATAGAGAGTAATCATAACCATTAAAAGTTTGGACCATTTAACCTGACTTCTTGTCCCAGCTCTGCCACTTAACTATATGACCTTAAATAAGTGTCTTAGAGGACAGCAACTATCTCAGAGAATTGATGTGAGCATGAAATGATGATACAAGAAAAGTATTAAGCAAAGTGTCTGGCATATATTAACCACTTCGAAGGTGTTAATTATAATTATTACTAACATCCTGCAACTACTTTACTCCCAATTTATAAATAGTCATAACATTTTTTTGGAAAGATGTAAGAAATCCTCCAGTCTGGTGCTTCCCAAGATTTTCACACCATGGTACATACTGAAAATTATAAATAGTACCTTTGTACAGCGCCTTCAGGTAAAGGGAAGAGGCTGCTGGATACAGAAGATAACCCACTTTAGAAGGGAGTCAGTATTTGGCACACTGACCTAGACACATTGACTCTGAAATGCTAAGTAATACAGGCAACACCTGAATTCTATTTGCAATATGATTTGGCAAATAAAGATGAGGATTTCAAGACGTATTCAGGAACAATTCTATTTTCTTTGTCAATCTTAATCACTAGCCAAGATCAACAGCATCAATAATTGAACTAATTTGTAAATAATATTTTATTTTGTTGGATTGTTCCTTCCTCACTTACATAAACACTTATGTTGCTTACATAAAACCACAATCGATGCTTAAATATGTAGAAGGGAGATAACAAACAGAATCTTAACACATCTTAGAAGTAGGAAATACTCATTAGAGGTTGGAAGATGCCTCTCAGGCACTGACAAAACACACAAAGGGAGCATTTTTTTCTTCAACAGTTAGGATGTACTCAGATATGAAATATAAAGACCCCTACATCTGCAGTACAAGCTGAGACTGATGAGATGGGTAGCAGTCAGATAACAAAGGGCTTGGCAGGCCAGCCCAAAGGATTCAGGCCTCACCCTAAAGATAAAAGGATAACTACAGGACTTTTAAAGACAGGGAATAACATGATCTAGTTAGACAATGAACTCCAGAGTTCTATTTACCATTTTAAAAACCACAAGAGAACATCACCTCCCATTACAAACATTAGGAAAAAATGGATAATCTCAAAATAATATGTATTTTTTTAGTCCATCAGAGAGCTGAGGTTGCAAAGCAACCAAGTGAACTGAATTTCAAAGGGTAACAAGTGTTTCTGAGGAGAGATAGGATAGATGAACTGTTTCATAACTTACCAAGCATAGAAGGAAGAGATGGTTACCATGAAAGTGGGTAAGAAGAAGAAAACTAGATTTTTAACCAATTCTTAAAGACTGGGTGTGAGCTAGTATGACAGTTTAGAATCTCTACAAGCCTGAGACAAGAGACCATAACCATTTACCAGCTCTTCTCTAGAGGCTACTACTGAGCGTTCATGTGAAAGCATACAGGCAGCAGACCTAAAAGAACCTTTCTCACTGGCACAAGCATACAGTGGTGACTGAGTGCTGTGAAGAGACAGGCACAAAAAGCATGCCAGAATCATGGACCCCTTTCTCATATTAAGCAAATGCCATTTGCATCTAGGAGGAAGGCAGGAAACCTTCCCTGGCATAGTCTTAGGGAAACATCACTACTGTTAGAGGAGAGGTAGAAACAAAAGTGACCTGCTACAGGGGATGGGACCTGCTACAGGAAATGGGAAAGGAAACCTACTGGTACCAAGAACCTGGCACTGATACAAGGTAGATGTTCATCTGGTATCAGGGGTGGGGTGGGAATACTGAGAAAGTCTTACCCTGAGGCTTTGGTGCATATAGCTTGCTTAATATTGGGATTGGAACCAGAAAATCAAGAAACCCATTCTGTTCCAACCAAGAGCCTTACACTGAGTTACAAACAAGAAATAGCAGTGTACCACTGGAGAAAAAGCAAGGGAACAGGGGGAGGTACCCTCTGTGACTCAGGAGTACAGGATGTGCTGAAAGCAGAGAGTAGAACAGGAAAACCATAAAAAACTCTCTGGCACACCAGACCCCACACAAAGCTCAAGGTAATGGCATTCTACCACTTAAGGAATTTGAAGTTAAGTGGCACACTAAAAGCATCAAAAACCAAAGCCAGCCCAACTCTTGACTTGATTGACTCAACCCCCAATACCAGTGGCATGACAGAAGAAGCCAGGCCCATTTCAGAACACATATACCACTGATCTCAGTGAATACCATTCTTTTACATACAATGCCCAAAAGTCAATTAAAAAATGAGATGCACAAAAACACAAGCAAAAAATGAGCCATCATTGAAAGATAAAGCAGTTCATGAAACCAGACCCAAAATGTCCAGATTTTGGAGTTATGAAACAGAGACTTAAAAATAGCTATGATTAAAATGTTAAATGGGTGGGGTGTGGTGGCACACATCTATATTCCCAGCACTTTGGAAGGCCAAGGTGGAAGGATCGCTTAAGGCCAGGAGTTTGAGAGCAGCCTAGGCAACTTAACAGGACCCCTTCTCTACAAAAAAAAAAAAAAAAAAAAAAAAAAGACAATAATAACTAGCCAAGTGTAGTCGCACACCTACAAATCCAGGTCAGCTGAAGATAGAGGTGGGAGGACTGCCTGAACCCAAGAGTTCAAGGCTGTAGTACGCTATGATTGCGCCACTGCACTCCAGCCTGGGTGACAGAATAAAACCCATGTATTTAAAAAAACAAAAAGATGTTAAATGGTATGGTATTTAGTGGAAAAGGTAGACAACATATAAGAGTGGATGAAGAATGCTGGTGGAGAGATGAGCAATATAAAAAAAGGAAAATGTAAAGTTAGAAATGAAAAACATTATCAGAGATGAAGGTTTCCTTCAACTAGTAGACAGGGTACAACAAAGAAAGTAATCATCAATTATGAAGACAGAGCAACTAAAATTATCCAAAGTGATATATAAACTGGAGAAAAATGAGCGTATTTAATTACTCAAGGGAGAAAATATCAAGCAGTATAACAGTCATGTAATTGGAGTGCCAGAACAAGAGAGAGAATGAGGCTGAAAAAAATTTGAAAAAGATAATGACCAAGAATTATCCAAAGTTAATCAAAGCCAACAAACAATAGATCCAAGAAAACTTCAAGAAGGATATCTATGATGAAAAAAATGCTGGCATATCATAGTCAAACTGCTGAAAACCGAAAATGAAAAATGTGAGGGCGTCAAAGAAACATTATATACACAAGAACAAGAACAGAAATGAAACAGACTTATTAGAAACTATGCAAACCAGAAGACAATGGCATAATATCTTTAAAGTACTGAAAGAAAAAAAAAAACCCTCTAACCAATAATTCTATAAACCCAGAAAAATAATCTTTATAACTGAAGATGAGATAAAAACTTTTCCAGAGGAACATTCACTTCTAGCAGATTTACATTATAAAATACTACAGGAAGTTCTTCATGGATAAAAAATAAGATACTATATGAAAATTTAAATCTAGATAGGGAAATGATAAAAATGTGGGTAAATATAAAATACAGTTCTTATTGTTAATCTTTTAAAAACAGTTTTAGGCCAGGCACGGTGGCTCATGCCTGTAATCCTAGCACTTTGGGAGGCTGAAGCAGGCGGATCACTTGGGGTCAGGGGTTTGAGACCAGCCTGGCCAATATGGTGAATCCCCGTCTCTACTAAAAATACAAAAATGAGCTGGGTGTGTTAGCGCATGCCTATAATCCCAGTTACTCGGGAGGCTGAGGCAGGAGAATCACTTGAACTCAGGAGGCAGAGGTTTCAGTGAGCTGAGATCCCACCACTGCACTCCATCCTGGGCAACAAAGCAAGACTATCTCAAAACAACAACAAACACACCAAACAGGCTGGGCGCAGTGGCTCACACCTGTAATCCCAGCACTTCGGGAGGCTGATGCACGCAGATTACCTGAGGTCAGGAGTTCCAGACCAGCCTGGCTAACATGGTAAAACCCTGTCCCTACTAAAAATACAAAAATTAGCTGGGTGTGGTTGCAGGTGCTTGTAATCCCGGCTACTTGGCAGGCTGAGACAGGGAGAATCGCTTAAACCCCAGAGGTGCAAGTTGCATTGAGCCGAGATTGCGCCACTGCACTCCAGTCTAGGAGACAGAGCAGACCCTGTCTCAAACAAACAAACACCAGTTTTAAAAAAGATAATTACAACCTAGCAATTCTGCTCCAAGTTATATACTCAAAAGAATCAAAGGCAAAAACTGTAACAGATACTTATGTACCAATGTTCACAGCAGCATTAATCAAAATAGTCAAAAGACAAATAACTCAAATGTCCATCAACATATAAATGGATAAACAAATTGTTATACACATATCATTAAATATTATTCACCTTTATAAAGGAAGCCACTGTACTCAGACCGCCTTTGGTTCTTATGCTAATTAATGATGCTGAGTTTCTACAACTGTTTCAAAAACTTCAGATCTTAACCTAATATAGTTCAGCACAAGTTCCCCCTCGACCAGGATGTAGAGAATAGAGAAAAGAAAAAGTAGAAAAAGGAGAACATTCTATGTCAAACACTGGTGACCCTCTCACTCTGTAGTCTTCCTCCCATCCATTACTATAAGAAGTTGCAAGAAAATTTAACTACTGTCGGGCATATGGAGAACTCTTAAAATTCAATAAGAAAACAGCCTGCTTAAAAAATGGGCAAAAACTAATCTGCATCTCACCAACAAAGATATACAGATGGCAAAGAACCTTGTGAAAACAAAGTCCATATCATATGTTATCAGGGAAATGCTAATTAAGACAAAAATGAGAAAGTATTACACATTTATTAAAATGGCCAACATACAAAGCACTGACAACATCAAAACCCGATGAGGATGTGGAAAAACAAGAACTCTCATTCATTGTTGGTGGGAATACAAAACAATACAGCTACTTTGGAAGACAGAAAGTTTCTTACAAAACTAAAGATAGTCTTACCATACAATTCAGCACTCCTTTGCATGTATTCAAATGAAGTGAAAACATTACGTCCAAATGAAAACCTGCACACAATGTCTATAGCAGTTTTACTCATAATTGCCAAAATTCGGAGGCAACTAAAATGCCCTTCGGTAGGTGAATGGATAAACTATGGTATATCCAGAAAATAAAATATTATTCATCACTAAAAACAAATGAGCTATCGAGCCACAGAAAGACATGGAAGAAACTTGAAAGCCTATTATTAAGTGAAAGAACCCGATCTGAAAAGGCTGTATGATTCTAAATATGTGACACCTAGGAAAGGCAGCAAAAAGATCACTGGTTACCATGTGTTAGGGGGAAAATAGGAATGAACAGAAAGAGAACGGATGATTTTTAGGCAGTGAAACTATCCTGGCATAATACTACAATGGATACATATGTACATATACACAAATGTAAGATATGTGGATATGCATCCTACATTTGACAAAACCCACAGAATGTACAACACTAAGAGTGACTCTAATGTAATTTATGGACTTTGGGTGATAGTGTGCCAAAATAGATTCACTAATTGTAACAAATGTACCATTCTGGTGTCAGATATTGACAGCCAGAGAAAATGTGTTTGGGAACAGTGGGTTTATGGGTACTTTCTATGCTTTCTGCTAAATTTTCCTGTGAACCTAAAACTGCTCTAAAAATATAATTTTGTAATTTATAAAAATCTAATGAGAACCAAAAAATTAGTGTTTGACATGGACAAGTCAAAAATGTCAATTGACAGGGGTCTTATTGGGTAAATAAAAAACAATGATTAACTGGAATAAATAATAGCCTGAGATTGTAAACAAACAACACTACCTTGGAACACTCATATATTGCTGATGGGAATGTAAAATGGTACAGGCACTATGGAAAATAGTTTGGTGGTTCATGAAAAAGTTAAACACGTAATTACAATATAACCAAGCGGGGAGACTCAAGATGGCACTGTGAGAACAACCCAGGATTGAAGCTCTCGGTTAATCCGCGGAGAGGTGAGTCGGAGCTGCATTTTCAGACTGATCTTTGTTGCCCACAGAACGGGGAAATTCCAAAGTATAAAGGAGACGCGGGACACCAGGCAGAGGCTCTGCCTGGAGAAGCCCGCAGCCGGGGTGGCGGCGGCCGGCCCCACCCAGTGATCCCCACAGGGCGCGCTTGTACGGGTGCCCTGTTGAAACGGCAACCTGAGACTTGAGAGGGCTGAACTCGAGACTGAAAGGGACTTGGGCAGTGGGCCAGCCCAGGGGATTGCAGGGACACAGCGTGTGGGATACCGCAGTGGGACAGACAAAACGGCGATTCCAAACGGTCTCGCCGTGGAGACCGTCCCTGAGGCGCTCCGTGGGGGAGGGGCGTCCACCATTACCGAGGCAACCCGCCCCGACTGAGACACACACCCACTGCTGATGCAGCCTGCCATTGCCGAGGCAACCCGCCACAACAGAGAGACTCCGCTGCAGGGCGGCAGAACAGCAAGAGCCTGCAGCAACAGGGCGAGCCTCACAACAGCAGGGCGGAGCCTCAGCAGTCAAATAGTGATTAGACTGCCTCCTAGCTGGGCAGGACACCTCAACAGACATCCAAAAGCAAAGCCCCAACCCCCCAAGACAGAGCATTTGAGAAAAAAAAAGGGGTTTTTTAAATGAGCTCTGTTGCAGCAGAATCAAACATAGCAGCCTAACAGCCCTGAATGAACAACAGAGCTCACAGCTCAGCAATTGAGCTCCTATAAAGTACAGACTGTCTCCTCAAGCAGCTCCCTGACCCCTCTATATCCAAAAGACTGACATTTGGCAGGCATCATCCTGGGACAAAGATAGCAGAAAACGAAACTGGTAGCATCCCTCACTGTTCCGCAGCTGCTATAGGTGTACCCCAGACAAGCAGGGCCTGGAATGGACCTCAGCAGTCGTACAGCGAAGGGGCTAGACTGGTAGAAGGAAAACCAAGTAACAGAAATACTTCATCACCAACAATCTGGGTGTCCACTAAGAGACCCAATCGAAAAGTCAGCAACTACGCAGAGGACAAGTGGATAAATCCACAAAGATGGGAAGAAACCAGCGCAAAAAGGAGGAAAACACCCGAAACCAGAACACCTCGCCTCCTAGAATGGACCAAAACTCCTCACCAGCAAGGGAACAAAGCTGGACGGAGAATGACTGTGATGAAATGACAGAATTAGACTTCAGAAGATGGATAATGGGAAACTTCCATGAGCTAAAAGAACATGTTCTAAATCAATGCAAAGAAACTAAGAACGTTGAACAAAGATTTGAGGAAATGATGACAAGAATGGATAACTTAGAGAGGAAAATGAATGAACTAAAGGAGCTGAAAAACACAATACGAGAACTTCGTGAAGCCTGCACAAGTTTCAATAGCCGAATTGACCAAGCAGAAGAAAGAACATCAGAAGTCGAAGATCAACTCAATGAAATAAAACGAGAAACCAAGATCAGAGAAAAAAGCGCAAAAAGGAATGAACAAAGTCTCCAAGAAATGTGAGACTATGTGAAAAGACCTAACCTACGTTTGATAGGTGTACCAGAAGGGGACGAAGAGAATGAATCCAAGCTGGAAAATACTCTTCAGGACATCATCCAGGAAAATTTCCCCCACCTAGCAAGACAGGTCAACACTCAAATGCAGGAAATACAGAGAACAGCACAAAGATATTCCACAAGAAGAGCAACCCCAAGGCACATAATCGTCAGATTCAACAAGGTTGAAATGAAGGAGAAAATACTAAGGGCAGCCAGAGAGAAAGGTCGGGTCACCCACAAAGGGAAGCCCATCAGACTCACAGCAGATCTCTCGGCAGAAACACTACAAGCCAGAAGAGAGTGGGGGCCAATATTCAACATTCTTAAAGAAAAGAACTTTCAACCCAGAATTTCATATCCAGCCAAACTGAGCTTCAGAAGTGAAGGAAAAATAAAATCCTTTGCGAACAAGCAAGTACTCAGAGATTTTGTCACCACCAGGCCTGCTTTACAAGAGCTCCTAAAAGAGGCACTACACATAGAAAGGAACAACCAGTACCAGCCATTCCAAAATCACACTGAATGCTAAAGAGCATCAACATAATGAAGAATCTACAACAACTAAAGGGCAAAACAGCCACTTAGAATCAAAATGGCAGTATCAAATTCACACATAACAATATTAACCCTAAATGTAAATGGACTAAATGCACCAATCAAAAGACACAGACTGGCAAATTGGATAAAAATCCAAAACCCATCAGTGTGCTGTATTCAGGAAATCCATCTCACATGCAAGGATACACAAAGACTCAAAATAAAGGGATGGAGGAAGATTTACCAAGCAAATGGAGAGCAAAAAGAAGCAGGAGTTGCAATTCTCATCTCTGATAAGATAGACTTTAAAGCAACAAAGATCAAAAGAGACAAAGAAGGCCATTACATAATGGTAAAAGGATCGATACAACAAGAAGAGCTAATGATCCTGAAAATATATGGACCCAATACAGGAGCACCCAGATACATAAGGCAAGTTCTTAATGACTTACAAAGAGACTTAGACTCCCACACAATAATAGTGGGAGACTTTAACACTCCACTGTCAATATTAGACAGATCAACCAGACAGAAAATTAAAAAGGATATCCAGGGCTTGAACTCAGACCTGGAGCAAGCAAACCTGATAGACATTTACAGAACTCTCCACCCCAAATCCACAGAATATACATTCTTCTCAGCACCACATCACACCTACTCTAAAATTGACCACATAATTGGAAGTAAAGCACTCCTCAGCAAATGCAAAACAACTGAAATCATAACAAACAGCCTCTCAGACCATAGTGCAATCAAGTTAGAACTCAGAATTCAGAAACAAACCCAGAACCGCACAGCTTCATGGAAACTGAACAACTGCCTCTTGAATGTTGACTGGGTAAACAATGAAATGAAGGCAGAAATAAAGAAGTTCTTCGAAACCAATGAGAACAAAGACACAACATGCCAGAATCTCTGGGACACATTTAAAGCAGTCTCTAGAGGAAAATATATAGGAATAAGTGCCCATATGAGGAGAATGAAGAGATCCAAAATGAACACCCTATCGTCAAAATTGAAAGAGCTAGAGGAGCAAGATCAAAAAAACTCAAAACCCAGCAGAAGACAAGAAATAACTAAGATCAGAGCTGAACTGAAGGAGATAGAGACATGAAAAACCCTTCAAAAAATCAATAAATCCAAGAGCTGGTTTTTTGAAAAGATCAACAAAATAGACAGACCACTAGCCAGATTGATTAAAAAGAAAAGAGAGAACAACCAAATAGATGCAATAAAAAATGATAAAGGGGAAATCACCACAGATTCCACAGAAATTCAAACCATCATCAGAGAATATTACAAACAACTCTATGCACATAAACTAGTAAACCTGGAAGAAATGGATAAATTCCTGGACTCCTGTGTCCTCCCAAGCCTAAACCAGGAGGAAGCTGAAACTATGAATAGACCAATAACAAGGTCAGAAGTCAAGGCAGCAATTAAGAGCCTACCACACAAAAAAAGCCCAGGTCCAGACGGGTTCACAGCCGAATTCTACCAGCCACACAAAGAGGAGCTGGTACCATTCCTTCTAAAACTATTCCAAATAATCCAAAAAGAGGGAATCCTTCCCAAATCATTTTATGAGACCAATATCATCCTGATACCAAAACCCGGCAGAGACCCAACAAGAAAAGAAAACTTCAGGCCAATATCCATGATGAACATAGATGCAAAAATCTTCAATAAAATATTGGCAAGCCGATTGCAACAGCAAATCAAAAAACTTATTCATCACGATCAAGTAGGATTCATCCCGGGGATGCAAGGCTGGTTCAACATACGCAAGTCTATAAACGTAATTCACCACATAAACAGAACCAAAAACAAAAACCACATGATTATCTCAATTGACGCAGAGAAGGCATTTGACAAAATACAACGGCCCTTTATGCTAAAAACCCTCAATAAACTCGGTATCGATGGAACATATCTCAAAGTAATAAAAGCTATTTATGACAAACCAACAGCCAATATCATACTGAATGGGCAAAAACTGGAAGCATTCCCTTTGAAATCCGGCACTAGACAAGGATGCCCTCTCTCACCACTCCTATTCAATATAGTACTGGAAGTTCTAGCCAGAGCAATCAGGCAAGAAAAAGAAATAAAGGGTATTCAAATAGGAAAGGTGGAAGCCAAATTGTCTCTATTTGCAGACGACATGATAGTATACCAAGAAGACCCCATCGCCTCAGCCCAAAAACTCCTGAAACTGATAAGCAACTTCAGCAAAGTCTCAGGATATAAAATCAATGTGCAAAAATCACAAGCCTTCCTCTACACCAATAACAGACTTAAAGAAAGCCAAATCAAGAACGAACTGCCATTCGCAATTGCTACAAAAAGAATAAAATACCTTGGAATACAACTCACAAGGAACGTAAGAGACCTCTTCAAGGAGAACTACAAGCCACTGCTCAATGAAATCAGAGAGGACACAAACAGATGGAGAAACATTCCATGTTCATGGTTAGGAAGAATTAATATCGTGAAAATGGCTATACTGCCCAAAGTAATTTACAGAATCAATGCTATCCCCATCAAGCTACCATTGACTTTCTTCACAGAACTGGAAAAAACCACCATGAACTTCATATGGAACCAAAAGAGAGCCCACATAGCCAAGTCAATTCTAAGCAAAAAGAACACAGCGGGGGGCATCACACTACCGGATTTCAAACTATACTACAAGGCTAGAGTAATCAAAACAGCATGGTACTGGTACCAAAACAGAGATATAGACCAATGGAACAAAACAGAGGCACCAGAGGCAACACAACATATCTACAACCATACAATCTTTGATAAACCTGACAAAACAAGCAATGGGGAAAGGATTCCCTATTTAACAAATGGTGTTGGGAAAACTGGCTAGCCATGTGCAGAAAGCAGAAACTGGACCCCTTCCTGACACCTTACACTAAAATTAACTCCAGATGGATTAAAGACTTAAACATAAGACCTGGCACCATAAAAATCCTAGAAGGAAATCGAGGCAAAACTATCTAGGACATAGGAGTAGGCAAGGACTTCATGAACAAAACACCAAAAGCATTGGCAACAAAAGCCAAAATAGACAAATGGGACCTAATCAAACTCCACAGCTTCTGCACGGCAAAGAAACAGTCACTAGAGTGAATCGGCAACCAACAGAATGGGAAAAAATTTTTGCAGTTTACCCATCTGACAAAGGGCTGATATCCAGAATTTACAAAGAATTCAAACGGATTTACAGGAAAAAAACAAACAAGCCCATTCAAAAGTGGGCAAAGGATATGAACAGATACTTTACGAAAGAAGACATATATGAGGCCAACAATCATATGAAAAAATGCTCATCGTCACTGGTCATCAGAGAGATGCAAATCAAAATCACATTGAGATACCATCTCACGCCAGTTAGAATGGCGATCATTAAAAAATCTGGAGACAACAGATGCTGGAGAGGATGTGGAGAAAAAGGAACACTTTTACACTGTTGGTGGGAGTGTAAATTAGTTCAACCATTGTGGAAGACAGTGTGGCGATTCCTCAAGGCCTTAGAAATAGAAATTCCATTTGACCCAGCAATCCCATTACTGGGTATATATCCAAAAGACTATAAATCGTTCTACTATAAGGACACATGTACACGAATGTTCATTGCAGCACTGTTTACAATAGCAAAGACCTGGAATCAACCCAAATGCCCATTGATAATAGACTGGATTGGAAAAATGTGGCACATATACACCATGGAATATTATGCAGCAATCAGAAATGATGAGTTCGTGTCGTTTGTAGGGACATGGATGAATCTGGAAAACATCATCCTCAGCAAACTGACACAAGAACAGAAAATGAAACACCGCATATTCTCATTCATAGGTGGGTGATGAAAAATGAGAACACATGGACACAGAAAGGGGAGTACTAAACACTGTGGTCTATGGGGGGGAAAAGGGGAGGGCCAGTGGGAGGGGGAGGTGGGGAGGGATAGCCTGGGGAGAAATGCCAAATGTGGGTGAAGGGGAGAAGAAAAGCAAAGCACACTGCCATGTATGTACCTACGCAACTGTCTTGCATGCTCTGCTCATGTACCCCAAAACCTATAATCCAATAAAAAATTAAAAAAAAAAAAAAAAAAAAAAAGAAAAAATAGAGCTACAACAAAAAAAAAAAAACAAAAAAACAACAAAAAAAAAAAATCTGGAGACAACAGATGCTGGAGATGATGTGGAGAAAAAGGAACACTTTTACACTGTTGGTGGGAGTGTAAATTAGTCCAACCATTGTGGAAGACAGTGTGGCGATTCCTCAATGCCTTAGAAATAGAAATTCCATTTGACCCAGCAGTCCCATTACTGGGTATATACCCAAAGGACTATAAATCATTCTACTATAAGGACACATACACATGAATGTTTATTGCAGCACTGTTTACAATAGCAAATACCTGGAATCAACCCAAATGCCCATTGATGATAGACTGGATTGGGAAAATGTGGCACACATACACCATGGAATATTATGCACCCATCAGAAATGATGAGTTCGTGTCGTTTGTAGGGACATGGATGAATCTGGAGAACATCATTCTCAGCAAACTGACACAAGAACAGAAAATGAAACACCGCATATTCTCACTCATAGGCGGGTGATCAAAAATGAGAACACATAGATACAGAGAGAGGAGTACTAAACACTGGGGTCTATTGGGGGGAAAGGGGAAGGCCAGTGGGAGGGGGAGGTGGGGAGGGATAGCCTGGGGAGAAACGCCAAATGTGGGTGAAGGGGTGCAAGCAAACAGAACACACTGCCATGTGTGTACCTATGCAACTGTATTGCATGCTCTGCACATGTACCCCAAAACCTAAAATGCAATAAAAAAAAAAGTATATATAACCAAGCAATTTTCCTCTTAGGTTTATACCCCAAAGAATTAAAAACATGTTCAAACAAAAACTGTAATTCAATGTTCATGTCAATTCATAGCAGCCAAAAGGTAGAAACAACCCAAATGTCCATCAGCTGATGAATAAACAAAATGAAATATTATTCAGCCACCAAAAGGAATGAAATACTGATATACACTGTAATACAGATGAACCTAAGCAGCAAGATGAAAAAGCCACATAGTATATAATTGCATTTACATAAGACATTCAAAATACATATACCCATAGGGACAGAAAGAAGGTTAGTATTGCTAGGGCCTGGGAGGAGGAAGAAATATAGAGTAACTGCTTATGGGTATAGGGTTTCCTTTTTGGATGATGAAAATGTTCTGGAACTAGATAGAGTTAATGGTTGCACAACATTATGAAGTACTAAATGACACTAAATTATACACTTTAAAATGGTGCATTTTTACCATTTAAAAAAAAAGGAGTGGACTAAGAAAAAATACCTTGATTTTTTCACTTTCCTTTCTCACTCGCTTTGCATTTTCAATAATGTAAACAGTGCTTTTGTTGACTTCATTGTCAGCTCTGTGTCTCAGCCAATCCTCATATCCCTGAAAGATAAAAATAACTATATAATAGAGTTCAGATACTGAATAAAGTTAATAAATTTCTGTATACTCCCCTGAGTCAACAGCATGTATTTATATTTATAGCATTAATTTAAACTTAGCCTGTTAAAGACACAATGCTGTATATTTTAATAGCAAATCTGAGATATACTTTCAAAATACCCCTTAGGTAAATAGCTTTTTTAAATCTACTTCAGATGAAAAGTCCAAAGTAAAACAAGCCATTAGATCTTTCTATGATTACTTTTAACTGTAGTTAAAAGTAAAATACAGTGTTGTTTTCTCCATTCTTTAGATAAACATTAATGAAAACACGAGCATTAGGGACTTACTATTTTGTATTTGTGAAAGACTATGATTGATTCTAATTGTAGTCTTTTTCAAGTCAATGTTAATTCTCTCTACTTTTTAATTTTGAAAAAAGATTGTCCTGGGTTTGTATTTTCTCATAGCCATAATCACTTACACATAATCTTTTGTACATGCTGTAGTAGACTGTTCGAGTAATCATCTCCAAGGGAGTATTTTAATTGTTTCTCACCCACAAAGAATAGAAAAGGCAAGCTAGGATTGTTTTGGCAGAGAAGCTATAAGTTTTAGAGATCAACAGCTAAACTTTTCAACGAACTTAGTGATAAAAAAAAATACAAATTGGTATCAATTTTTACATTTGATCTTAGCCAAAAGGCCGAGAAGCTATAGGTATCCATTTTTTAGAGTTAAAAGTAATCAAAGAAAGATCTAATGGCTCATTTTACTTTGGACCGTTCATCTCAAGTAGATTTAAGCCAGAAGATCTAAAGAAGGAGGATGTTCATTTGTTTGAGCATGACCTCTCATTTTTTATATACCTTTGCCTTGTTCATTGTAATGATGTCTGTACCTTTTAAAATACAACTGTTTGAAAAATCTCTTCATTGCCTCCCCCGACTTTTTTCCCCTCAGGTGCTATATCTATTCTTCTTCTGTCCTCTTTATGACAATACTAGGCTATCACTTTATAGGGTACATTCTGTGATGCTGGTAAAGAAATAAAGGCCCTAACATGAACCAGTATTGGGAGTAGAATGAATCAGTTAAAAAGCCTTTGAAAACCACACATGCTATTCTTGGAACCAGCAATTTTATGATGTTAAAGAAAATAATCCTACCAGCCTAAGGGAAAGAACATTCCAAAAGTCTTTATTTTGCAACTGAACACTTGATAAAATACTCTTATAGTTCCTGATAGGCAAGATATAACACCAGATAACCCCAAGAGGAAAGGTAATCTTGTTCCCAGTACTGCTAAGACCTTTTTTTTTTGCAAGCTTCTTTGGTATCCTTTTTAAAAGCACTTTGTTAAGTATCATCTAAAAGTATGTTTGTAAATAGATCCTGTGGACTGATACAACACATGATTAACACTGTTAACCTACCCTTTCACCTCCAGTTTTATGTTTCTATTTTTCATCTGGAATTTTTCAAACATACTAGCATACAAAATGTTCAAAATACTTCAAAGACATCCGTATCACAATCTGTGGCGTTCTATCAGCTCTGACCAAAAAAAAACCAAAAAACCAGGAAATGTCCCCTCTATCTACTTACCCCCTGCAGCAGTATCAGGAAAAAAACAATAAAACTATTCTTTGAGTTCTCTGCTATAGGCAAAAACAATTTTAAAAATCCACAAAAATGGGAGTTTTTCACATAGACATACCACACTGAAACAATTAATGTGCATTAAAAATCTACCTCCTATTTCCCGACTGGGCTATACCTTTTACCTGCTTTCTTTTACGTTTACACCCCCTCACACAGATATTGAAGAGGAAACAAGGAAATATTAAGGATGTGCTTTATTATCATTTTAATAGGTTAACAAATATCAAACAAGTAACACATATCAAATAAATCCAGACAGGCATGGTGGCTCACACCTGTAATCCCAGCACTTTGGGAGGCCGAGTTGGGCAGATCACCTGAGGTCAGGAGTTCAAGACCAGCCTGACCAATATGGTGAAACCCTGTCTCTACTAAAACTACAAAAATTAGCTGGGCGTGGTGGCAGCTACTCGGGAGGCTGAGGCAGGAGAATTTCTTGAACCAAGGAGGCGGAGGATGCAGTGAACCGAGATCACATCACTGCACTCCAGCCTGGGCAACAGAGTGAGACCCTGTCTCAAAAAATAATAATAAATAATAAAATAAAAGTAAATCCATAGAAGATAATGCCCACTGTATATAAATATGAAAAAGGGCCTTTGACAATGAAATTCCAACAAGCCTGGACTGAAATGCAATTGCAAGTATAAGTAAGAAATTTACCTGCTTGATGGCTGTAACAGTTATAACAAAGAAAAGTGGAAGTCCACTGGTAACTGGGCTAGTTGGTGTGTCTACTGTGACCTAGGTAAAGAAATTAAATTGAAAGTAAAATGAAAATTAGTTATTAACTCATATGCAGCATTTTACATGCTGCAAACCTTTCAAACAGAAACATAGACGAAACACATTCCAGTAGTAGGGTAAATATTAATTTTCATTAAAACAAGAGCAAACCAAAAATGACAGTTTAACAAATAGTCCGAAATTCAAGCATAGTTTTTATCCCAGCTCAGATTAACCCCTTTATTGAAATATATCCATTCACTTACCACCTATTTGGTAAGTACCATTCTGTCAGCCCTTGTGCTATTATTAGCCAAGCTCTAGATACACTGCTTTAAAGAAGATGAAGACAAGTCCCTGCCTTCATGTAGCTGGCAGCTTATAGGAAAAATCAGATAGTAAAACAAGTATGTAGATGCTGAGGTCTGAAGGGTAAAAAGAAGTTAACTAAATGAAAGATAGTTTTCTAGGCGCAGTGAACAGTATATGCAGGTCTTCGGGAAATAAAGGAAGTCAGTGCCAAGAGGGAGTGTGGTGTGAGATGGGGCTGGAGAGGGAGGCAGGAGCCAGTCTGTGCAGGGCCCTCTAGGCCAAAGAAAGCTGTTCATTCTTTATCCCACAAATAACAGGAAATCCTTGAAAGTTTTAAACAAGGAAAAGTCACATGAACAGAACTGCACTTTGAAAAGATCATTCTCACTCCTCTGTGGAAAATGAATTAGAAGTGAAAAAAAGTGAAGGCAGGGTCATTTAGGAGGCTATTTCTGTAATCTAGGTGAAGATGATGGCTTGGACTAGAGTGTTAGCAGACATGGAAAGAAGTTCTATAAATATTTGGCAGGCAAAAATGGCAGGAGTTAGAGGGTAAGTGCTTATTAAAGATGTCTCCCAAGTATCAGGTTACCATGCCTTAGGTGGATGTTGTCATCATTCACTGAGACGGAAAATACTGAACGAGAACTAGATTTAAGGGAAGATGGTCATGAATACAATCTGCCCTCACAACTTATTGACTCTCATCTCTAACCCTCCATCAGGCCTGCCCCTGCCATACACGTGTGTACGTGTGTTGTAGATACAACATATACATCCATGTAAGGCTTCTACATGCTTCTATCACTTTAGGCAATCTCTTCCCTGTCCCCGAAATACCAGTTCAGCATTCTCCACCAGGTAAACTGCTTCTAATCCTTCAAGGCTCCATTAAGATACCATCTATTTTCTGAAGACTTCTCAAATTCCTCTTGGGGAGAAAAAAATGATAACTTATACTGTATACCCAAAGCATTTTGTTCATGCTTCTTGAATGGCTTTAAGTTAAGTGAATACATAACTGTTATGTGACTGGTCTTCTTAGCTATAGCATAAATTCCTTAAGGGTAGAAAAGCTGTATCTTGATCTTCATTGTACCTGCTACCATTTTTGTTGTCTGTCCTACTGCATAGCACACAGTAAGTGGGTGAGTAGCATACATTTGCTGAATTGAAATGAAATTCACTGCCCACCAAGTAGAATGATTCTTGCAAGCAGAATCCTCGAGGTAGTTTATTCTATGTTCGTAAGACATCTGACCATGGATCCAGAGGAGGTCCTTTTCAAATCTTCCATCATTCATGATTAAAATAGGCTCTTGCCCATATTATATCCAGATAGATTTTAAGTAGCAAGGCTAAATTCAATTATAGCACCATTTACTAAAATGCTTAAAGTGAGTAAACAGAAGCACTTAACATCAACAAGGCATTTAAGCAATTTCATTGGGATTTTTCTGCTTCATTTAAAAAATGAAATGAGAAAAAAAGTACCTTTAATGTAAAATTTTCAGGGGCAATTATAGCGAGGAAAAGATTCTAATAGCTTACAGATTCAAAGATGGAAGATGCAATTTAAACTGTCTAAAATTTAAAATGCAAAACAGTAGAAAGAATACAGAGAAGCAGATTAATCTACTAGGCTCTCACCCTTAAAGTGAGTAAATGAATGAGGGAGAGCAAAAATGGTAATCAGGAAGATGAGTGAGAAGTTTCCAATTAGGCTGAAACTGGTATGTAACAAAATAAAACTATTAGTTTGAACTATTTTCAATTTTGATATATTCCATTTCATTTAATGGTACACAATACACATTGTCCTAGGAAGAGCAAAGATATGAAACCCATGAAAGTTTCAAAGAAAATAATGAAATAAATTCTCAACAGGTTTTCTAGCAAAAATGCCACTTTAGAAATCCATAAAATGATCACCTTTAAATGGTATGTTTCTTTCTACTTTTTTAAGAGGTCATATTATAATAAGCTCTGGAATGTCTTTTTTTATTACATGGCATTTTAAGGTTAGAAATAGACTGAAAATTTGTTTGAAGCAATCAAGTTTCAACGTTAAGTGGCTGTTTAAGGAGCTCTTACCTGTACAAGGAAAATTATAAGAAAATAAAAATTTGCAATTCTTCTAAACTGTTCAAACAGATTCTTTGGGAGAAAATTCCAAAGTGTATACTGTAAGGGAGGAAGAAAAAATAACACTGTTATGAAGGAAACTTGAAAAACCTTAATAGTAATGACTGATCACGGGTCCACATTATCATACAAAGTGATATTTAGTATGTCCAACTCATTGAAATCCAAACCTCACACATACGCATAAGCATATATTTAGAGACACAGTATATAAAAACCTTTTTCAGAACTAATGTTTTCATTCTAAGCATTACAATAGTCATCTAGTCTCATACCTTTGCTTTCTCTGACCCGATCCAAATTAGGTTCCTTGTTATGTATTCTCATGTCATCCTATATATACTTACTTAATAACACTCATTATAGTGAATTATATATGTGTACATTTTAAATTAAGGTTTCTCTCTCAATAAGCACTGAGTTCTATAGGGGCAGGTTATTCACCTGTATTGTTTACATTTTTCCCAACACTTAAAACAGTGCCTGGTACAAGGTAGACACTAAATTATTTGAATGGCCAGGCACAGTGACTCACGCCTGTAATCCCAGCACTTTGGGAGGCCGAGGCAGGTAGATCACCTGAGGTCAGGCATTCGAGACCAGTGTGGCCAACATGGCAAAACCCTGTCTCTACTAAAAATACAAAATTTAGCCAGGTGTGGTAGCACACACCTGTAAATCTCAGCTACTCGGGCAGGTGAGATAGGAGAATCACTTGAAACTGGGAGGCAGAGGCTGCAGTGAGCTGAGATCTCGCCACTGCACTCCAGCCCAGGCAACAGAGTGAGAGCCAGACTCCATCTCAAAAAAAAAAAAAAAAAAAAATGCCTCGGCAACATGGTAAAACCTCATCTCTACTAAAAATACAAAACTTAGCCAGGCATGGTGGTGCATGCCTGTAGTCCCAGCTACTCAAGAGGCTGAGGCACAAAAATCACTTGAACCCAGGAGCAGGAGGCAGAGGCTGCAGTGAGTGAAGATCACATCACTGCACTCCAGCCTGGACTACAGAGCAAGATTCTGTCACCAGACAAACAAACAAATAAAACAAACAAAATAAAATAAAAATTAATTAATTGGAGGAATGAATGGACACATTAATCCTGGCTCAGCTAACCTCTGGAGTCTTGATGATTATAACAGATACCCCTATGAATCACTCTGTCCTTGTGAGTACCTATAATTTCCATGACAGCTAGGAAGGTGTATATACAACCCTGGGCCATGGAGGGCTTTCATTTTAATCAATAACACACCACTCTGGGCTGGGCTTTGGTAATTGGCAATAGGTAAAAGTTTCATACTAAATTGCACATGGTCAGAAGAAGAGAACTCAGGCCAACTGTCAAACCATACGTATTTTGTAACTGATACCTTAAGCTCAAGGACTGAATCACTTAAAAGTGACCAGAAAAAGTTGAATTTTTGAGATGACCTAGTAAGACCAGAAACTAGAAAGAAATGTTTCTTTACCAAAAAGGCTAAATTTACAGTTGAGTGATCTTCATCCCAATTATGTGCATAATATATGAGAATATATCCTTTAATACGGTGACTGAAAAGCCAAGTCATATTGCTCGACATAATATATGGGAATTTACTAACCTTTCAGTTTAAAAAGGCTTATGGGCTCAAAATTTAGGGAATCCTGAGAGAAAAAAGACAAAAGGAAGCAAATACATTCAGTAGAACAGCTGCATTACAACCAATAACCAACTTAGAAAAGAAAAGGTTCTACCCTGCAGTCCAAGAAGTGCCTTAGGGAAAATAATTTTAAAATAAATGCAGAATTGTGCATGGGTATGCATCACTGAGGAGAATAAAGTCCACATTTTTCATGAGATTCCCAAGGTAGCTTGTGACCAAAAATAGAAACCATTCAAAACCACTGATCCAGTCACTTTGAAGCTGACACAGGGCAGACCAGCATTTTTAACTGTGCCAGTTACTTAAAATCAGCTTCTAAAACAATAAGGTAAACTCCAACAACAGGCTAATGACTGAGCTTCTGGTATGTTACCCTTGTGTTCCCAAATTAAAATGTTTTTAATTATTCAAATAAGCGTTAAAGACAGTGTCATCTGTGAAAGGTGACATAAACACATCAAAAAGGAATACTTTTTGTTGTTGTCGTTTTTAAGTTCCAACTATCAGTTTACCACTGTCTTATTAAATGAACTGCTCTAATTATTCCCTTCATAGGAAATGACTGCCCTCTTCTCTCCTTCATCAGGTCATGAGCTATTAAGAGATCAGGGAGCATGTCACATGTCTCCTTACCACAGGTGCCTAGAACAATAGGTAGAACCATAGCTTAGCACATAGAAAGTATATAAGAAATCTTTATTCAAACTTGTGCCCTAACCATTTACTCTACTGGTTTAACTAAAAGGTAAACTTAGTTTCTATCACATCTTTTTTATTACAACACAAATGTAATATTTTATTGCAGACCAAGAAAAGTCTACTTTTTAGAATTGTCTAACTGAAAGTAAAATTTAGGTCAGCCATATACATCAAGTTATTCAATTAACTTGTTTATCTAAAAAGTAGACTCTCCCGCTGGGTCAGTTGCTACAAACCAAAAACAATGTTATCTCAAGCATGACCTCCAGGGCAAAAAAAAAAAAAAAAGTTAAAATAACAAAAAGAAAATGTGTATAACAGTTTTTTAGACACAATGATGAGAATTCAGTTTTTGTTACAAGTTAGTTCTTACTTGGAGATGTCATTAAATATTATCTATCTGTCTATTTATTTACTGAGACAGAGTGTCACGGGCTGTCACCCAGGCTGGAGTGCAGTGATGCATTTCCAGCTCACTGCAGCCCCTGCCTCCTAGGCTCAAGCAATCCTCTCACCTCAGCCTCCTGGGTTACTGGGACTACAAGCACACGCCACCATCCCTGGCTAATTTTTTTATTTTTTGTAGATATGGGCTCTCCCTGAGAGTGAACCATTTCCCAGGCTGATCTTGAACTTCATCTGCCTCAGTTTCCCAAAGTGCTGGGATTACAGGTGTGAGCCACCACACCCAGCCTCTTTTATACTATCATTAAGTGCAACTATAAACTTTAAAAGTAGCCCAAACATTTAGAACATGTTTAAAACTATTTCTACAGAAAACACCAGCTTTGGACTGGGCACTGAGGCTGGTGGATCACCTGAGGTTAGGAGTTGGAGACCAGCCTAGCCAACATGGCAAAACCCCCGTCTCCATTAAAAATACAAAAAATTAGCCAGGCATGGTGGTGGGCACCTGTAATCCCAGCTATTGGGAGGCTAAAGCAGGAGAATTGCTTGAACCAGGAGGTAGAGGTTGCAGTGAGCTGAGATCGTGCCACTGCATTCCAGCCTGGGTGACAGAGAAGACTATCTGGAAAGAAAGAAAGGAAAGAAGGGAGGGAGGGGAGGGGACAGGAGGGGAGGGGGTAATGCCAGAGAAGACTCTATCTGGAAAGAAAGAAAGTAAAGAAGGGAGGGGAGGGGAGGGGACAGGAGGGGAGAGGGTAACGCCAGCTTTCCCAGTACACACAATGCATTCTATATCTGGTTTGTAGTGGATTAAATAATCTGTACACAAATGTGGTCACTAAAGATGAAATTATGTGAAAAAGTTTTGGGTCACTGGCTCAAGTATATGCCATCTAATTTGAGACCAAAATCTTATAAACTTAACTAAGCAAATTTCCCAAAGGAGGAAAGTAGAAGAGAATCTCAGCTTTGAGAGTCAATTATTTCATTTAAGCAAAAGGAGGCCTTAGAACTTTACTTGTTTTTATCAGTTCTGTTTTACCCAAGATTTCCAATTTATCATTAAAAATGCTGATGATTTAGCATTAAAAATGCTGATGAGGAACCTAAGACTACAAATAACTTTTTCTAATGTGTATGAATAGCAGCAAAAAATAAAAAGAAAAAGATAAAAATAAAGTAGTAGATATTTAAAGTAATAATAAAGTTAGCAGTTTAGGAGGAGGTCAAGGCAAGTGGATCACCTGAGGTCAGGAGTTTGAGACTAGCCTGGTCAATACAGTAAAACCCCATCTCTACTAAAAATGCAAAAAATTAGCTGGGTGTGGTGGTGGGCACCCATAATCCCAGCTACTCGGGAGGCTGAGGTAGAAGAATTGCTTGAACCTGGGACGCAGTGGCTCATGCCTGTAATCCCAACACTTTGGGAGGTTGAAGCAGGGGGATTACTTGAGGTCAGGAGTTCATGACCAACCTGGCCAAGATGGTGAAACCCCATCTCTACTAAAAGTACAAAAAAAATTTTTAATTTTTTTTTAATTTTTAAAGAATAAAAACACACAACAGACAAACATGATGGAAACTAAAGATCCTAAAATTCACAGCAGAGTACAATCAATATTCCTTTTGCTAAAAAAGGGAATTTCCAAGTTTTGCACCAGCTACAAAATTCTGGTGATTTCCAAAGTCCCTGCAGAGCACATTAAAGTTGTGAGGCTGTAGAGGACAAGTTTTTGTAAAGAAAGTATTTGTGATCCCAGGAGAAAAAAAAAAGAGCACTAATTTTATAAGCAAATAAAATTTAAAGTAGGTCAAAATGTTTGTCTTCAGTATTCCGGGCCTTAACAACACTTATAAAATGACACATTACTGATGGTATTTGTAAACAAAAGAAGCATTCAATTAAGATAGTTATTTTTATGATTGAAGGGTGGAGAAAGAAAATCAACACTTGCTACAAAGTTGGAAGGCAGCTAACATATTCTATAAAAACAGTATATTTTGAAAAAATAATCTTTAAAAAAATTCTGATATAAATACAACAGCCAAGACAATGTGAGGAAGAAAAAGTCAAATTATAAAATTGTTGGTCTTTACAGAGTAGACCTGAAGGCCTCCATTTAGAAGTATCCCACACATTCAAAACACATGAACCTGAGGAAATCAATAGTACTACTCGGCATGGTAATAATAATCACAGAAACACAAATAACAAAAGCAGCTACCATTTGAGTTGTCGCCCCATGCCAGGCACAATGCAAGAGGAGAGAAAAAAGATGAGGAAGGAACCTAAACAGCACAACAATGTAAAAAGGGCTCTTTATTCAGAGCAACTAGACCTTATAAAGTTTTACTACTGGTTTTATTACTAACTCTGCTTGGTGACCATGTCACTATATTTCTCTGGCTTTGGTTTCTCCATCTGTAAAGTCAATAAATTGAACAAGATAACCTCTTAAGACCTTTCAGCTCTGTTAAGTCCACAATTCTGAATCAAAGGACTACTACTGACCATTTAATTGGCTACAAGGTGAGTCAAAATTTCCAGTAAAATATCTTTTCACTATTTTAGGCACAAATATGTAAACCTCTGGCTGAGAATAAAATTTCTGCCACAATGTATAAGATTAACAGGAAATAGACATTTTTATCCAAAATAAAAAGTTCTATAGGCCAACAGATCTGCCCATTAGGCAGGCAACAAAATCTTCACCTGTCCTGACCATACTTTACATGTTAATCTCCTGGCTAACATAATCACTACTGTATCACCACCCAAATGAGAAATTAAATGCATATTTGAAAAACAAAATGTCATATATTTTTAAGGAAGGGCCTAATTTTGTGTTTGAGGTTCTAAGTGATTACAAGTGTACAGTGAACCAAATGTCACCAACATTTATCTCTGTCTTGCCAGGGCACATGAGGAAGTGAGGAATATCTTAAGATCTATTCCATTGTACAAGAGATGGCAGTAGGCTAACCTAGCACCTAACCTGGTCAGCCAGAGGTAAAGATTAGCTAAATAACACCTGTAGAATGATGACTACTGGGTACTGGGAGCTATAAGAAGGGGTTTCACACATAGAGTATTAGCCCCATTTCACCAATGTGGACATTTAGACTCAGGGCGATTAATTTGGCCAAGATGACACAACTAGTACATGGTTGGGCAAGGATTTAAATACAGGTGTTCAGACTTCCAGGCCAATGCTCTTAGTCCTACACTATACTGAAGTAAGATGTATTCAAACAGTGACACAGCTGCAGTGATTTAACTCTTAACAGATCACAGGTGAAGGAGTGTACTGCGCAGCATGCACCCTTTGGGACATAAGACTGTATTTATACTTGAGAAGTGGGATGGGAGGTGGAGAGGTTGGCAGGGATATTAGAAAGAGATGCAAATAGTCATTCCAGGACAGCTCTCTCCAAAAGAATGCAAATCATTTATATCCTAGATCAGCCATTCAAGGGTAATTCAGGAAGCTTTGCACAAGTAAATAATTTCTATTTTTAGCACACTTTAAGGTTTAATGTAATACACATAATCAACAAGCACTGTGAATCATAATGGAAGGCAAGTGAATGATCTTTCACCTATAACAAGCAAAGTGATTTTTTAAAATAAACTTTCAGAGGAATACTTAACATAGCTGGTATATGATCTGTATAAGTGCACATACATGTACATATATATAAATGCATCAGTGTCCTCAGAAGCATAAATTAGAATAAATGCATTATCTGATTCACTATATGAACATCTATTGAGTTAAAACAAAAACTTACCTTAGATGAAACTATTCTATTATCACAAAATCTTTGTGCAATGTAAGCTTCTGTTTCTGAAACTGGATGATTGCCAACAAATACTGTGCGTGTACCAACTCGTTTCTCTTCTCCAGCACACTGACCAAGAGAAAAGGAAAAACAATCAGTTTTTCATCACATTTCTTCACACTTCTACCAAGCCCAGGATTCTTGTCTAAGCATGTTGGGCTATAATCTGGGGAGAAAGTAGTAGGGATAGGAGAAAATCTTGTTAGGAAATTCAAAATCCACTAAGCTCTTACTTGCTGACATAGTAAAGATTACCAAAAGTGTTGCTTGAACCAACTGTTCTGAGGTCAATGGTGCAATTCTAAAATGATTAAAGAAAGTATCCTAGAGAAACAATATTTTTACTGCCAATCATTTTTCTTTCATCCACAGCTCAAATGAATCTTAATCATAACCTTCACTAGCAACACAGTAACTTAAGAAAGAAAGAACTGGGAATATTTCATTCATTATGCAACTACTGAGGACAACCTTGCCAACTACCTTACTAGAGAACAGAAAGAACAATGCAGATTACTTCTAAACACAAAATTATTGTGTATAAGTGTACAGGTCAGAAATAGAATGGCTGCCACTAATGAAGAAATGATCAACTTTTTGTACAAGGCAACTGTAATTATTTGGCTTTATAGGATAGAGTGTATTTTGCAATCTCTCAGAACCTTATTGTTGTAAAGTCCCATTTTACACAATATATTTCTCATGCCCCTTTTACATTTTTAATAAGTAGACTCACTGAATCTAAAAGTTTCAAGATTGGGCTCCATTTTATCCCACTCTTTAATTTTGCTGAGGCCTCACTCTCTTTGCTTAAATCAGGATAATACCCTTTTCTTATATAAATTTGAGAGTCTCCTTTTATGGTACTATATTACCATATCTGAGACTTACCTCATATTTAAGTCACAGGATGTATGATAGAAACCAATATCCATTTGTATATTCTCATTATTTTTTAGAAATATAATTCCCCAACCTAAAATGTTTTAATATATGTAGTCACAAAGATCTTCCTTCCTTTCAGTGATCTATTTAAAGGTCAAAGATGAAATCCCACCCTCAAAGTAATCATTTTAAGCAAGACTACTAAGAACTTGTAGTCTTCCAATTATCTACAATGTCTGAATGTATTCCAGTCTGAATTTGTGCATCTTAGGTAGACAGTATATATAAAATAATTTCTTCATTTTAAAAAATAAAGACCACCCCAAAGTACAGACAAAACCTCCTTGCCTTACATTTTCATTTAAGCTTATGATATTGCCTTCAAAATTTGTAGAGAATCATGCAAAAAGTAACTGGGACAAACTGAAATAGGAGAGAGATTCAGGCTGTATGTAACTCTGGAAAGCTACCCTGGCATGTGCTAAGGGAATCTGCGGGATCCCTGGAGACCTGGAAAAAGTCAGTAAGTATCTATGCTGGATAGCTTAGTTATTTATCTGCCTGCCCAAAGACAAGGCATTAGAACAACTGATTGTCCAAGGTCCTCTGCATACTAAGAGTAAATGATTCATAGGTAAATTTTCACACAGTTCCTAGAAACAAGTAAACAGTATGTTCACCAAGTGATAGCTGTGATTTAGTGACTTACTTCTCTGTTTGCAATTGTAATACACAGGTTCTGACACAGCTTACTGGTAAGAACACCAAATTTTCCATAATATCCATTTTATAAACCTTAAAGTGAAAGCATATGCACATGCCAGATGTATGGTTTATTTGGCTTCGCCCCGGCTCCCACCTTCTGTTGCAGGTTAAGGCCTCTCTGTGGTCTCCAAAACAGATCTGACTCTTATATCATACCAATTTGAATTACAGAAAATGTCAAGTCTACATATACATTGTAATTTGCAACCTTTAATTTAATATTCATATGGCTGTTTAGTTTTTCACATAAGCAAGAAGTGGCTGTAGAGTAAATGAGGCAGAGTTACCTTTTATACAAGTTCTTAGTTAATTCTACAAGTTGAAAGGGAGAAGAGGCAAAGGAGTTAGAGAATCAGTGAAGTAGGATATGTCATGTGATGCCATTATGGATTATTCCCCTGAATTACAGCAACCACTGATTAACTTAGAAATGGATTAGTGCTTTCCCAATTCTGAATTGTCTTCTATAGTCTGTGCCAAAGAACAAAAGGAAAAGGCACGGCACAATTTTTTAAGCACACTGATATTTTTATGAATTCCCTACATTTGAATGATATTTCCAGTTTCACTAAGAGCTTTCCTCATATATTATCTCTCTAATCTTTTCTGAATAAGGCATAGGTGACCTCTACCTCCATTAAATTGGAGAAAATGGATTGAAATTACTATGCAGGTTTAGGGTTATGTGTGTGCGGATCCTGGCAGTGACTGTTGTTAGATGATGAAACGGAAGCCTGAAAGAAGCTGCAGAATGCCCACTTTTGAGCATTTTCCAAAATTACCCAAACAGGTTTGGGTTGAAAAGTGCCTGAGGACTGGGGGTAGGGGAGTATGAAGTAGGTGACTTTTCCATGCCTGTTTCACCCTAAAAGCTTATGAACCTGCAATATCTGGTGGAATTTCCTGCAACTGTATAATAATATTTGGTTCACATTAAAAAAAAAGCAATGCTGAACTCGTGTAAATATACCGTTAACTGTCCACCTGCTGCCAATATAGAGTGTTAAAACAGTGCTGTTATTTCCTTTGATTTTGAGTAATGTAGATGTCTTTGCCAAAGCAGAGAAACGCTAAGTAGAAATCATTTTAAAAATTCCCATTTGGATGGCACGCAGTGTAGTCTGGAGTGGGAGTGTGTGATTCCTGCCACCTCGTAATGAGTTGCAATTCATTAGGAGTCCATCCTGTTCTGAACTGCTTCCCATTCAATTGTCCTTGAGAACAGCATTTCTTAAAACTTGGAATATGCTGGTACTTATTCTATTTTAATGAGACATCACACTACATGATAAAGTATGGCAAATATTAAAAAGTATGTTTACATTATAAATTAACAGAGAAAACAATGTAAATTTCTTCCTCATGATAAAAAATCCACCTTTTGTAGTCCTAATTTATACTTCCACAGTATAAACTGAATACCGTAAAAAAATAATTTATACCCCAAAATGGCCTCTCAATAAAAAAACCTAACAGACTAATTATTTAACTAATTATTTAAAATCCTATGTCTTTGCTAGTCATAGAAAATGAAAAGCCACTGGAAACAAAATTTGTTTCCTGATTGCCTCCAGACCAGTGACTAGATAAGAACTGAAGAAAAATAGAGACCTCAATACAAGACTGTCACTATAAAAGCTAGCACAGGATCTGAAATAAAGCCTACCTCTACATCGTTTCCAGGTGCTACAAGACTTAAATTTATCAGTTAGCCATAGATTTTTGACTCTTAATCCTGATCACAAAGTGGCTTTAAACACAATACCGATGCCTGGGTATTTTATTTAATATTTAATTTTTCTGGAAGCTCCCCAGGTGACAATTCTAATTTGCAACCACAGCTGAGAATTACTGCCACAGACTCTCTCTTTCAAACAGTAATCACCCTTAAACAACATCCTATGATTTTTAGTATGCCATCCATAATCTTGCACTACTTCTTTAATTTAAATAATTTAAACAATTTCCTTTCCAAAGGTTAAGAATACAAATAAGCCTCAAATATTGTTCTGTCCAACCATTTTAAGCTACTCACAAAGATTCTCCTTCAATAATTTATTTTGCATGTGGTTAATCTCCCTTCAGTTATTGAGATCATTAATAATGAGAATTACAGGCCCTGATACAATGCAAAGCTACCTGGATTATCAGCAAATAATCTTAAAACTGATGTAATCCCTGGCAGTCACAGCATTATTTTTATTGGTCATCAAACTGCTTTCTGAAAGTTACTACAGCAAATAAAAGTATTTTCTCAAAAATGAACAACAAAAATCCTTATTAAAATCTGAAGACTTGGCAATGATTTAAAACGGTTCTCCACACTCCAGCCCAAAGCTATTTTCTTCTCTGAAGCAGGAATATTTTTGAACAGCATAATGTCTTAAAAAGGCCAAATTCAAAACTCAAAGAGCATCTCATCAAAATTTCAGATGTCTATTAAAATGCTCCCAGAAGTCAGCATTTCCATACTAGGGCTGAAGGGGTGGGAGTACAGGGAGATCATTACAGTTCCAGGGAACATTTTCAGTGTATTGAGCTTCTTGGTTAAAATAATTACAATGTATTCAGTGGCCAAATTGCTGAGGTTCCCAAGCCCACTCCATTATAACAAGCAAAGCTGAATAAACTTGATGTGTAATTTACAATCACAACTCTAAAATGATCCTTAAAATTGCACGTTTCAGATTTTGCTTTTACTGCAACTTCTATAAGTGATTAAGCCAAAGGAAGTGAAGCAAGACCAATAGGGCATTTTGTGTTGTTCTGCCTTTAAAGTTTAATTACGGTCATATTAACGGAAATTCTCAAACACCTGACCAAAGGACAACTGAATACACAAAGTTCATCCCTAGACATAAATTTCTCTAATTAGGCATTGCCCAATGGCAGCATATTTAATTGAATAAAACCTGTTATAGGAAATGGATATTAAGCCTCACATAAACACCTAAATCAGCAAGCACAAGGCTTAAGAAAAAGCACTGATCATGAGGATTTGGTTAAGAACAATGCCCTGTTTGGAAGCTCAGAGTGGACCTTTGATTATCTCAAACTGATCCACTGAGCAGTTTAATTTCAACAGTGACAATCAATTCTAAGTGTTCCCAATCTGATCCCCTTCCTCCACCATGCCCTTACTCCAAGAACTTCAGGGCTACAGAAATTGTGGCTCTAAAGACTAAAATGCAGCTTCATTACAGGATGGCTAGTAGAAAGTTGATGGATCGAAAATACTGTAAACATTTTGTGATCAAGGTTCTAACAGGAGTTTTATCTTTTAATGACTCGGGTTCTTCCATTTATAGGAAGGAACCAGAGACTCAACTTTCCTTATTAATAGAATCTTTCCTAACCCAAAGCCTGACAATATGCACAAAAAATTAACTAGCAAGTACACAAAGCCTCAGAAGTTCCCTTTCACTTTCACCCTACCCATCTTTACACACAGCCTTTCATTCTAAACACTCAACAAAATTAATTTAAAACTCTAAATAAAGAGATTTTTAACTCTAAAGATAGGAGCGGTGAGGCTGACAATCCAGTTAACCATTTACAATTACCCTCAGGAAATAGATAAAAATATACATGCAAATAAAAAGCAGGAATAAGCAGGCCCCAGGCCTCAAAGCCCAACCTAGCTGAAAAAGATGAGAATAAAATACGGATTACAAACCTCAGAGGCTGGTGGGAGAGATGGGACCATCTGCATACTGACATGCAGAAATTTGCGAACACAATGGCAGCTAAATCTCAGAGAGAATGCTGCAGATTATCAAGCAACTTGTACCAACCCCTGTGATCCTTGTAAAGTTTCCCAGAACTTGGGAAGTGAGCCAACTGTGGCTTGCCTAGTTCCTGTACTTCCATGGGAGGCAGCAAAGAAAGCCATCAGGGGACAGTCCATTCCTTAAGAGTTCAAAACAGTACTCTAGAGGCCTTGGCCCCATTATTTCATCATTTTTTTGTTACTCTTCTACAAAGACCTGCCTTGCCTTGGTAACTTTTGTATTTTAAGGTGTTATTATTTTAAAATATCAGTATCTTACACCACACAACAATTTCTCCTTATCTTGGGAAGTTCTTTTCTAATCCCTGCCTACAATAAATGGACCACAATAAAAAGTGAGGCTAAACAATAAGCTTCTGAGGAAAGTTGAATTGAACTTTTGGTTGTAGTTTAACATAATCTAAGTATTTGCTATGATACAGAGTTTCCCCACCTCAAGAGAGTGACTGTAATATTGTAAATTCAAGCTTCAAAAATATATACAAGGCCTAAGCAGACAGTTTATGTGGAAAGGTCCCTCAGAGATGGAAGATTTTTCTCACTATTTAGATATCTCATAGGTAAGAAAGTTTTATCTCAGCAGCCAACAGTAATATCTAACAATTGCAAGGAAAAAAGCTGCTATTAGGGAGAAAAATGCGTTTACCAATTATCATTACCTAGAAGAGATAAATTCTCATCCAAAAATTACTTTCTATATCAGCAGAGAAGAATTTCTATTACAGTATAAGAGGAGACAAGAAACTGGCTGGAGCAAAAGAAAAAATACTGTAAAAGGGGTGTCTGATGACCTGAACAGGGTTTTATTTCCCGTTTCAGTGATAGTGTAATTACTATAAAAGTAGTAAGTTTCCTAGAAAGGTCTGCCAGTTCAAATATAAGTTGGAGTGTGTTCAGCAAAACCAATGAATGCATTTTTGCAAGTAAACTGTTAAATACCATACACGCAAACTGGCTTAAAAACTGCCCAAGCTGTAAATGTAATTAATTTAAATAGCACATCCAGGCTGTAACTTTTCTTAACATCCTCAACAAAAGAAGTAGGTAGAATGCAAGTTTCCACTGTGGAGCATGGCTCAGCTGAATAAATGAAAACAGTAAGGGATTTCAGGGTGGCGGGGAGGTGGGGGCATTCTTCCTGGATCTGGCACAGTGGCTTGGCCCTGTAATCCCAATGCTTTGCTTGAGGCCCAGAGTTCTAGACCAGCCTGGGCAAATGAGTGAGACTCCGGTCTCTACAAAAAAAAAAAAAATTTAAAATTAACGGGGCATGCTGGGACACACCTGTTGTCCTGGATGCTTGGGAAGCTGAGCCAGGAGGACCACTTGAGCCCAGAAGTTCAAGGTTATAGTCAACTATGATCCCCACTGCACTCCAGCATGGGCAACAGAGTGAAACCGCATCTCTTTTTTTTAAAAAAAACAAAAAACAAAAAACATTCTTCTTATAGGGCAGGCTTTGAGGATAAAATCTGGAGAGGACAGGGAAACAAGAAAGATATGAGAAATATTATTTATGTCTTTTTTTTTCTTCCAAATGAGACCTGGAGAAAATGGCTTAGTTAAGCCTCATTTCCTTATCTATAAAATAAGGTCACATAACCTAACAGACTGCTTATAGCAAGATTAACAGAAACATCACTTTAAATGGCTGTAAACTACATATTCACAGGAACAAAGAATGAGGTATGTAGATGTTAACAAACTATGAGAATATTAAAACTAGCAACTGGGACAGCATGGAACTAGGCACTGTCCTAAACGTAACCCACATGTGAATGTTTTATTTAAAGCAAGAAAGTTTCTGGCTCTACAGAAGAGGCACAGGCAATTTTGGTGCTACCCCTGCCTAAAGGGGCAGGATAAGTTATGGTCCACTAGCAGAGAGCACTTGGTTTTGAAACCACTAATCTTCAGTGTTCATGAAGGACTAGAGTTGGCAAGGGAGGCTGACAAGCGGCATGTCTGATGACAACTGAGGGCCACTCGAGGAGTCCACAGAGGCGAGGCTGCTGTCCATAACATATACTATTAGTCTTTTGGAACTGTTGATCTGACACCCTGACAGTAAAAATAGGAATTCATTTCTCCCTTTGTGGCAGAGCACACAGGCACTTGGGAAATGTACTGGAATTATTGACACTGTCTCTGTATCATCTCTTCCCTCTTCCCAAAGCTTTGGATTTGAAGCTTCTTTGCAATATAAAGATTGGATGTTGCTATAAATATAATGGATGATCTGACTGTAATTATTCCTAAAACATGCTTAAAAGAGACTATATAAATTAGCAAGATGTTTGAAGTGTAATGTGTAACTTGTATCTTGAAGCATAAAAAGACGAGCATGACAAATATTCAGTAATGCCTTACGTATAAATAAAAATTGTTTAGATTGTTAAATTTTAATGTGCCTTTGAGTATTGCCAACTAGGAATGCCACAGTAAGATAACTGGCAAGAATATCAGGATACCATACTCAATGTTCCCCAAACTGAGTTACAAGAAACAAGTTAATAATGAGATTCCTTAGAGAAAGGAGAAGCCCACTCTTGTAACCCCTCCTCCTGGCTATTCACAATGCATACTCATGTAGTAAAAGCTCCATAAAGTCTTAAAGAAACCTCTTTAACTTTGTGTAAGTCAGCATTTCCCAAAATTTTTTGACCACAGAACTCTTTTTTTCCCCACAAGGAAACTCCAGTGACATCACATTCTGTACAACATGTTTTGGGCAGTGCTACTGTAATATATCTCTTATCTCAGCAAACATGTCTGCATATCTGGGCTACATCTATGCAAGAGTCTGCTGGTTGGAAAAATACATCGTATTCACAATCAACTATACTGGCAAGGTACTCAACGGTATGAGGTGAAATCGTTGTATCTGTGACAATTTCTAACCATGTATACCAAAAATGGGTAAGTAAAATTAAGTATTCGGTTATGATCCTAGGTGGGTGTTTTCGCTTCTAAAGCTTAATTAAGAGAAGTAAGAAACCAGGAGATGGAGGTCCTAATCACCTTCTATCACCAATTAGTCTGTATGTGTCTTGGGGAAGTCCTGGCATTTGTTTCTTCATATATAACTTGAAGAGGACTTGACTAATAATCTGATCTAAAATGATGCAGAGGAAAGTGGGGCCAGAATTTCTTTATGATGGAGTTTCGCTCTTATCACCCAGGCTGGAGTGCAATGGTGCAATCTTGGCTCACTGCAACCTCCGCCTGCTGGGTTCAAGCACTTCTCCTGCCTCAGCCTCCTGAGTAGCTGGGATTACAGGTGCCTGCAACCATGCCCAACTAATTTTTTGTATTTTTAATAGAGACGGGATTTCACCATGTTGGTCAGGCTGGTCTTGAACTCCTGACCTCAGGTGATCCTCCCGCCTCGGCCTCCCAAAGTGCTGGGATTACAGGTATGAGCCATAGCACCCAGCTATTGGAGCCAGATTTTCTAGCAATAAAACTTGAAATGTGGTCAGCCAAGTGCAGTGCCTCACGCCTGTAATCCCAGCACTTTGGGAAGCTGATGCGAGCGGATCACTTGAGGTCAGGAGTTCAAGAGCAGCCTGGCCAACATGGCAAAACTCCGTCTCTACCAAAAACACAAAAAGTGGCTGGGCATGGTGGCCCACACCTGTAATTTCAGCTTTTCAGGAGGCTGAGGCAGGAGAATCACTTGAATCTGGCAGGTGGAGGTTGCAGTGAGCCAAGATCACACCACTGCATTCCAGCCTGGGTTACAGAGGAAGACTCCTTCCCCCGCCAGACACACAAAAAAACTTGAAATGTGGCTTTGGATGTTGTATCATTTGCCCCGTTTCAGCCTAGCCCCCTAAAACAAAACAAAACATTCAAGGATGAGGAAGATACCACTCCCTGTTTCAGGATAAAGAATAATTTACAGACTAATACACACGAGAAGACAATATATGTGGAATAAAAATTTGCGGGCTTAGGCCAGGCATGGTGACGCAAGCCTGTAATCCTAGCACTTTAAGAGGCTGAGATGGACAGATCACCTAAGGTCAGGAGTTCAAGACCTGACTGGCCAACATGGCAAAACCCCATCTCTACTAAAAATACAAAACTTAGTCAGGACTGAGGAAGGGTGCCTGTAATCCCAGCTACTCGGGAGGCTGAGGCAAGACAATCGCTTGAACCCGGGAGGCGGGGGTTGCAGTGAGCTGAGATTGTGCCACTACACTCCAGCCTGGGTGACAGAACGAGACTGTCTCAAAAAAAAAAAAAAATTGCAGGCTTCAAAGCAGAAAAGGAGGAAGAAATAAATGAAACATCATGAAAAGTCACAAAGACCTGGGAAAGGGTCATGTGATAATGCCTTTTAAAAAATGTTTAAGTACAAACTGACTAGATAAAACTCCTTCAGTGTACTAATTTTGGTACACTAGAGGGTACACTGGTTCTTTCAGATTTTTAATATGCCCACTTAAAACACAACAGTAGCAATTTATTTAATGGTAATCTTTAAATGTGAAAAAATGAATGCCTTTTCAAATGGGCCTGTCACCCTAGGGAAACGGTTTACTCCTCTGATAAAACAGAATGAAATCCATGTCCCAGCAACTAAGGTACAATCACAAGTAAAATCACATTAGAATTAACTACCATAAGGGCAATTTTTAACATTAATAAACCTCTTAGAATACAAATCTTACCTGTACAGGATTTCAGCTATAAGATGACAACACACACACACACACACACAGAGAGAGAGAAAAAAACCATTTGAAATAATGTTATTAGGGTGGATACACTCAAAATGCATGACTTCACAAAAACAAACACCACTCACACTAAAGGCCAAACCACCCTGAAAACCAAACAATTTTCCACAAAACAAATGTTTTTTACCAAATAGGAAAAACAGTAGTTAGAAGTCCTATTCAAGTATGATTGAAAATAGCAATGGGGTATTTCTAAAGCACACATAGGGGGTATCTAGAACAATTATAAGAATTTACAGCCAACATTAAAAAATGCCTAGGAAGCTTTAAACAGAAAAAATGCTTTCAGCTAAATCATCAAACAACACAGTGGTTTGTAGGTTTCTTCATTAAGAAACCTTTGCTCAGTGGAATGCAAGCAGCTTAGTCATGACTAGTACTCAATAATTAAATGTTCATAAAGACTGAAATCTCCTGATTGCAATGCATTTAACTCCACTTTGCATTATTATATAAAGCATATGTGTATGCAACATGTTAATACATTTCTAAGTCTATTCTTGCTTTCTCTACTTTATAAACTCAGATATGATGTGAAACATTCTAAATGCTGCCAAATAGTTACAACTTAAGGGTAGAAAAATGGCAGAAATCAATGAAATACAGGCAGTCCTCAAAGAATGGAAATTAAAGTGCATTTGCATTTGTTAGTATTATTAATGAGGACAAATTAATGGTGGACTGATAGTCTGATTACTTCAGATGGACAGGAATCTAAATGATCTTATATATAGTCAGTGTACTTGAGTATTCTATGATGTTCTGCTGACATCTCAGCTTGGTTCCCAGTCATTTACTGCAAGCAAATACAACTACTCCCTGCATGCTGAGCACAGCTAAACTAAAACAAAACAAAACAAAAAGGGAAAGGAAAAGGATAGAGGCTGGGCGCAGTGGCTCACACGTATAATTCCAGCACTTTGGGAGGCTGAGGCGAGTGGATCACGAGGTCAAGAGTTGAAGAACAGCCTGGCCAAGATGGTGAAACCCCATCTCTACTTAAAATACTAAAATTAGCCCCGCATGGTGGCAGGTGCCTGGAATCTCAGCTACTCAGGAGGCTGGGGCAGAGAACTGCTTGAACCCAGGAGGCGGAGGTTGTAGTGAGTGGAGACCATGCCACTGCACTCTAGCCTGGATGTCAGAGCAAGAATCCACCTCAAAAAAAAAAAAGGGTAGAAAACACAAATGTGTCAAACCAACAGAAAATTGCCTATGATGAGAACATTCTGCTATAAGACTCATAATTCTCAGTGCAACTCTCAAAAGACTCGTGCAATAGAAGAGTTGTTAAATGCTTTAACCAACACATATGTTCAGAAGAAGAAACTTCTTTGGATGTGAGATTAGTCCTTTAGACCTCTTCTTCAATCCTAAAAATAGTATATAGGAGAAAAAATGCGGTTCTCCTAATAGTTGCAGGTCTATCTCAGAAAGCGATGTAACAGAATGCTGCTGGACTCAAATTTTATGAATTTAGAATCCAATTCTGTTCAATGTACCTTTGAGTTTCACTTCAATTTTCATACTGTGAAATAACAATGTGATAAAGTACCAAGGAATAAAATATTCCCTGCAAATAAGGGGAAGTTCACTCATGCATTGCAGAAGGCATGAATGAACAGCCTTCTAGGCTAGTTAGAATTAAAGAAACAACAACAACAATAAAAACAGAAAATAACAAGGGTTGGTAAGGATGTGGAGAAATTGGAACTCACATACATCACTGGTGGGAGAGTGAAATGATTCGGCTGCTATGAGAGAGAGTTTGGCAGTTCATTAAAAAGTTAAACATAGAATTATCATATGACCCAGCAATTCTACTCCTAAGTTTAGGTCCAAAAGAATTGAAAACAGGTATTCAAACAAAAACTTGTGCGTGCATGTTTATAGTAGCACTATTCAAAAGGTGGAAACAGCTGGGCACAGTGGCTCATGCCTGTAATCCCAGTACTTTGGGACGCCGAGGCAGGTGGATCACCTGAGGTCAAGAGTTGGAGATGAGTCTGGACAACATGGTGAAACCCAGCCTCTACTAAAAATACAAAAATTAGCCAGGCATGGTGGCAGATGCCTATAACCCCAGCTACTCAGGAGGCTGAGGCAGGAGAATCACTTGAACCCAGGAGGCGGAGATTGCAGTGAGCTGAGATCACACCACTGCACTCCAGCCAGGGCAACAGAGTGAGATTCCGTCTCAAAAAACAAAACAAAACAACGAAAAGGTGGAAATAACCCAAATGTCCATAATTGATGAATGGATAAACAAAATGTGGTATATCCATACAATGAAATATTATTCAGCCATTAAAAGGAATGAAGCATTGATATGTTCTACAATGTGAATGAATCTCAAAAACATCATACCAAGTGAAAGTAGCCAGACACAAAAGGTCACATATTGTATAATTCCATTATATAAAATATGCAGAATAGGTTAATCCATAAAAACAGAAAGCAGATTGGTAGTTACCAGGAGCTAGGGGAAGGGAAGAATGGAGAGTAACTCTTTAATAAGTATGGAGTTTCCTTTTTAGGAGATAAAAATGTTCTGGAACTAGGTACAAGTTGGTGGTTATAAAAAATATAAACGTACTAAATTCCAATAAATTGTTCACTTTACAACGGTTAGTTTTATGTTATGTGAATTTCCCATTAATAAAAAAGTAACTCCCTCACCTAATAGCGGGTCACAAGGTAAATCTGTTACCACAGTTGATGCATCCATTCAACCAATATTTATTGAGCTCCTACTCTGTGTAAGGCACTGGAGACATGGTGATGAATAAAAAACAGACACACTCCCTGCCTTCAAGGAGCTTAGAGTATAGGGAGAGGGGAGACCACACATTCATTAAATGCTCATACAAATCAGCTAAGTGCCAAGAATGATTGCTACACAGTACTCTGAGAGCTAACCTAGCCAGGACAACACAACAACCATGTACAACACAAACTTGATCATAATGCTCCTCCAGCCCCCACTTTCAGAGTTTCCCAATGATCTTAAAACTGAAAATTAAAATCCTCACTCTGACCTTCACTCTGTGAAGTCTTATCACAGTCTGGTCTCTTCCTCCTATTTGCCCAACTTCATTTGCCCTCCTCTTCTCTTTCTCTATTATAATCCACTGGCCTTTTTTCCATTCCAGGTAAGCCTCAGGCACCTTCTTGTCTCTGGGTATTCCACTGTTTCCCTCGGCATAGAATACGCCAACTTCTTTACCTACTGATAATAATCCTTCAGATCTCAACAACCATAACTTTATCATTAACCCTTCTCTGGTGACAATCAAAATGAAGAGAGACCATAACTCGTTCTCCAAAATCTGTGTCTGCTACAGGGTATTTACAATGAGCAGAGCAAAGCAAAGCATAAGGAAAATCTCAATTCAGTTTCTCAAAAAGCTGTGAAGCCAAGTCTCCGCAAAGTCTCCCCCAAAAGTCTCCTGAAGCATCCCTATCAAAATTTACTAAAAGAAATCCTGTGAGAAGTCCTTGACTCTGCAGAAAGTGCTTTAAGAAAAACAACCTTCTGATTAGTTTCAGTAAAAACAAGGCAGTGATTATGATAAAAACCTTTGTATAGTCTACTATGACACTTTAGTTCATTAAACATAATTTAATGTGACTGGTTATTGTGATGCCTTGTTAACTGATTTAAACATATTTCAGACAATTTTCTCTTGAACAGTATTCAGATTCATCATTTCCAGCTGATTAAACAGTTGATTAAAATGATGGTTATAGTTATTTCTATTTTTATAAAAAGTCAGGCATTAGGCCAGAGATATAATCCCCAATGTAATATTGTTTCTGTGAAGAAATCAGATTCAACTTATATTATTTTGACTTACAGAAAACTTTCTGTGAATATAACCTGCCATAAAATACAAGGACAACTTTAAAAGGTTTTCAGGAGGGCCTATCAACCCGGCACTAGTGTGCACCATGTGAACAGAGGCTGGGCACAAGGCAAACACATTCAAATCAGCCAGCCATGAATTGTTCTCTAAGTTTACCTCACTTAATAATCACAAACTGGGGCAGGGTATTTTTCACAGCATTGATTTCTCTGCAAGCAGAGCAAGGAGAAATATCACTAACCTACATAAAGTCCAGTACAAAAAATGACTCTGAAGGGTGGGAGAAGGGTGAGGGATAAAACTACAAATTGGGTTCAGTGTATACTGCTTGGGTGATGGGTGCACCAAAATGCCACAAATCACCACTAAAGAACTTACTCATGTAACCAAATATGACTTGTTCCCCCAAAACATATGAAAATTAAAAAAAAAATTTCAAGAAAGACTGTGCCAAAGCTGTCAAAGAACACTGATGTGATAGAACATTATCTTTGTGCTTTTTAGAACCTGAAAATTACATTTTAAAGACTAACATCTCAATAATTAACAGATATTATTTATTTATACAGATATTTGACATAACAATTAGTAATGAAGCCCACACAAAGGGTTTACTAATAAATGAGTAAGCAATAGCATGTAATCAATGACACTATTTTTTGGGTCATGGTCTCCACAACACTATTGGGCAATCAACTCCAAATCGAGATACTCTACTACAAGTGGACAACGAGACTTATTTGTTTCAGTAGTTTTCATCCACACACCTGAATTTTTATAAATACAAAATACTAGTTAATGAACTGTGTCTAAGCCTTAATAAGATCAAAGAATTGTTTCTACAAAGGGTGAGGTGGAGGAGAGAAGGAGAACTGCAGGTTGAAATGATTGTTGGTACACTGAGTTGGAGAAGAAAGCTATTTGTTCAAATGAAACTCCAAATGAGAATATTAAAATTCAACATTCAAGAGCTGCAGAGCTGTAAAGAAAACTCTCCTTTTATTGATATTCAAAAGACAAGAGAATTTTCTCCTATCAGCTTTTGCCATCCCTATGCTGAGAATACAGTGAATCTTGGGTAGAAAAACAACTAGAACACCTAAGTGATACATTTCAATCACAAAAAATTGCCACTTACCAAATTTTCTGGTACCATGTGATAGAAAAGGCAATAAAAAATAAAGTTTTAAAAACATTATATATACATACACATATATACACACTCCATCTTGCTCTGGAGCTCATAAACAATGGAATCTAGTAAGGTGATTTTTTTTAAGTGATTTCCCTAAGGAAAATTATAATTTCTTCCTCATTCCCCTCCTGGAACTAGGACCTTAGCAGATTATAACTCAAAGACAGGCCCATGGCTATCTAGGGCTCCACTTATCTTGCCTGCGTTGCCCTCCCCAGAGTGCATGAGCAGGTTTTAAATTCCATACATGCCCTCCAAGGGTGCCAATCTTCCTCCTGCCACGCTCCATATAGTAACTCTCCCTTCTTCTTCCACTCTTTCACATTTTGCCATTGTGAAAGTCATCAGCTGGCAAGTAGGAGTAGGCTGAGGCAAAGCCAAATCACTTCTCTCCTTTTGCTTGCATTCTACCTCTCACTGACCTCTGAGCTAGGGCTGTACCAGTTCCTGCAATAGGCAAGTTTACAATCTCATGGAGTTCACAGGAAAGGACCTAAGTAGGACACAAGTAGGACATAAGTAAAGGAAGTATGTAAATACATTTGCAGCACACTGCTAAGTAAATACAGAAGAAAAGAAAGGAGAAACAGTTGCTGAAATGTAAAGACTGACTGGGGCTGGGTATAGTTTGTCTTAAATTTCCATAAGATTAATGTGTCTGAGCCTTGGGTAATTTTGACCTCTTGTGATCTGGAACACGATTAAATTAGTCTGAAAACCTGTTGTATATTTCACATGTACCAGGCTCCAAAGCTAGAGTTTGCCTACAATGACAAGAGGATTTTATTTTCAGTCGTATACTATCCTTGGTTTCAGAGCTACTCTAACAAACTTTAATTTCCCTTGCCATTCTAAGTACATTTTCCAACAGTAGTCTCCAGCAACAATGCTCTGCTGTCACCAAATTCATCTCCCACCTCATTTTCTAGCCAAATATCTCAGTTTATTCCCAACTGCTATTCTCTTGGACTGGATCTGTCTGCATGACTCCCCTTGAAAGTAAACTGAAAGTTCAACTAATGCCAAATTCAGCAGCTTAATTAAGAGTCCCTGTAACATACGGAAGGCTGAAGATACATAAAATTGGCAAACCCTTATAAATTGGCTTCCCCTCAAGGTGATCAGCCAGTGATTCCTGAAGCTGCGTCTTACTCTCTTAGGATAAAACAAGGCTGCTTCTGCTGCAGTAAGGATAAGTAACACCTAAGTATCTGTTATGCACAGATGAAGTATTCTATAGATGGACAGATGAAAAGACAGATGGATGGAAGAACTACAAATAGACATGGCTCACTCATTTGATACACAGGCCTAGCCCCAAAATCAGATTATCATTTTGAGTCATTTGAAGTCACCAAAGGTCATCAAGCTATGTATGACTGGAGATGAAAATATTGCATGATCAAGGCTGGAGTCTCAATGTTTAGCTGTCTCATGAATATCTTCTAATGGGTATATTTTTGATGTTCAAAAATCAGAGGTACTCTGATACTTGCTATTTTAATGACCTTTTTCACAGAGCATGGCAATTACCAGGTTATTTCAAAGAGGCTATACAAGGGACGATGAAGAATAGAAAAGCATACTGGCTATATATATGAGTTCTGGAGCCAGATATCTGGGTTCAAAAATCTTGGTTCTGCTACTTATTATGTGACCTGGAGCAAGTTCCTTAAGCATGTGATGTCTCAATTTTCCCACTTGTCTAAATGGGGTGATTATATTCATGACAACTTATAAAGCAAGCAAGAAACAGTGCCTTCATATCATAAACACTAAAAAAATGTTAGTTGTTTTATATGGCACAATGGAATAGTAAATTCCTTTGCTGCCAATAACTAGTTGCTTCTGACACAAAAAAAAAAACCCTGATGTCCATGGAAAAAAATCCAATTCTAATACAAATAGGTGAAATATATCTGCAGGGTTATTACACTTAAAATTCAGTGGGCATGAATGAAATTAACATGAACTTTTTTAACTAAAATAAAGAGATTCAGTCTTTGAGAAATCAAAACAGAGAGAAAGCTTATAACATCAAAATGACCATGAATAGTTTTGTAAATGAACTATGCCACACTAACCAGATATCATTTCTTTAATTAGCACATGAACAAAAAAATAGAATAGTACATTGTGACTTCATTCAAGATTTCAATGAAACATCCAAAATGTTTGGAAAAAGGAAAGAAAAATCAGCTTCAAAAGGTTCTGCAAAGGTTATGATAAATGACTCAGTTTAGGGTTGAATGCGAGGCATAGCAGAGTGTGGAGGGCTCTGGGTAAGCACTAGACTGGAAGCAGAAATAAACAGCATGTGTAATCAAATTCACCCAACTGTGTCATACCACGTGGTTCTGCAATACCTGTAATGCAGGAAAGGCCTGGTGCTGAGTAAGAAGAAAGCACATAGGCAAGCAAGCAGTAGGAAGAAACCTTCAATACTGCCCTGGTAGCACCCTAACTAAAGAGAAGGTGGTCAGACCAGCGAACAGCTTTGAACAAAAAGGGGCCACAGATTTAGAACTTAAAATAGATGGCCTCAGACATTCATCCTCTCCTACCATTCTTTCCAAATCAAATAAATAACCTATGTGTGTAGAGGCCTGTGTTATTTGTTATTTGTAAGATCCCCTATCCCAAAGGCCCATCCCATTTTATTGAAACAAATATTTAAAGAACATGGAATGAGCTAGACACAGTGATAAGTATATTTCCCACGCTAAATTTGGAAGCTTATCTTACCAGAAAGCCAACTTTATCTCAGTTCCCCCTCTTTGAGTCTGTTTTCCCATTCATAAAATGTGGGAGTTGAATAAGAAGGTTCTTGTGCTTATCTAATATTCTACAGATTTACCAGAAATTTATCAAGTTAGCACCCTGAAGAAGGAATGTTCAGAATGAGAAAATGAGCATAAGCAGGTATTTACTTAAAAGAATGACAGACAGATGATTAAGTGGTTAAGGAGTTGTAAGCAACATTAGGTTCTGGTGGACACACTTATCTGCCTCTCAGTTTCTCTACTTCACCTCACCTCCCCAGGGACTGGACCCAACATTTCCTCCTATCACTGATAAGCCTCAGGCCCAAGGGATCCTCTCTCTTTCCTTAGGGGGCTCACAGACTTCAGTAAGCTCAAAACAAGCTTCCTGCTAGTGCCCTAGCACTACCTTGCCTTGCTAGAATGCCAGCTCCCTAAGCAGCAGTGGCTCTGTGTTTGATTTAGTGACCAGAGGGCAATGTGGAACAGAAATAAATTAGGAACCCCTCCAGGGATTTGTTTAAAAAAACTAGAGAAACCACCTTAAATGTTTCTGTTTTTTCATTAATGCATTTATTAACAATAAATATTTAAAGAAACTCATTTTTAATATCAGGAGAAGTCAGGGATTTCTGAGAATAGTAAAAGTGAATACATGTAGGGAGTGAAGCAGTGAGAAAAGTCTGAATATATAGTTTAATGATTCCAATGAGTGAAGAAAATGAAGACCTTGATGTGCTTCATACTAAGTATAAACTACATTAATTAGAGCTTTTAAACATTGAACAATCAAGTTTACATCAATCAAGTTTATACATAAATTACTCTTAAAGCCAACAACACTTTAATTTTTACTGTATTCATCTTTATCAACTATTGTCTTTATTCATAATTCCCTCTATTTAAGGCCCAAAGCTTTCCCAAACAACTGTTCTTGGCAAAAGAACTCTCGCTAATTTTCTGCAATTCTCACTATCTATCATTCTTACAACTAAAACCTTTAAAAGAAATCTTTGGAATCACTATTAAAACATCCTTATGCTTGCCAAATACTGTCCCATTCTTTTTCAATATGTTTGAATAGATTTGTTTTGGGAATAATTACGTTTAAGAAGCTGCCAAAGTGAGAGGGAAGCTGTACACCACAATAGAGAACGTTCAGATTGTTGTGTGGGGATCTCTGTTTCACTCTGGTCATCCAAAAATAAGTTTGACTTACACATTCATATTTAAAAGAAAAGTTTGTAATAAAGGGCCATATATTGCCTGACCTTGAGAAATAGTGCCTCTTGCATGAATCCAGGTAACCTCTGGCTGTTAACCAGTATGTTATATAACAAACTGGAATAAGCTTTGCTAAGGGGTTTCAATTTTATTAATGTCCAGTTGTTTCTAATCTGAACACGAGATTTCCTTCCTAAATAATTTTCACCCAAAAGAATTCTTAAACAGCTGAATTTTAAGACTTTGTGATATCAGTGGCTATAAATCTAAGTGATGATCACCTCTGGACTTAGTTTAGAGAACTGGAGCATATCTGATAACCAGGAATAAAAAGCTAAGCAAAAGCTGGCTTTGTAAATGTTAAAGTAAGGTTAGGTTAGCAATTGTCTACAGCATAAGTATGCAATCTGCTGGGTAACTCGGTTAGGTTTACAAAAGTAAAGGTTTACTTTGCTTTTGCTGTTCTTTTTTCTTTTTAAAAATAAATTGGTAGATTAATAAAAACCCAACCCACCCAGTTGCTATAGGGAAAGCAGGATTTGGGCTCTAATGGTGACCATAAAATACTGTGAAGAAATGCTTTCATTCACTCCTAGGAATACATTTAAAATTTAAAAGAAACATAAACACAGTTGATAAGGATTTTGGCTACATTTCTAAAATAGTATGTTCATTGTTATAGTTTGTATTTTGCATGAAACAGATTGATATTAGTTAGAATAAACGTTAAGATTTGGGGTAGGAAGCCTACAACCTAGAACTCTAATCAGGTTCAGACCCAGACAGTATCTGCAAAGGGAAACAGTTGGTGGAAGCAACTGACAGGTGACTCCTGTGGCACTCTGCACTGCTAACATGGCATTTACTGAAAATGTCTGTACGGGAAGGGGAAGGAGAAGGGGAAGGAAAGATAGACAGATGTGGGACCCAAAGGCCAATTATATCTACCCACGACTCTCATCCAATTGCCCAACTTCATCCACTTACTGCTCTGGGCTTCCTTCTTCCACCCCACACATATGACCTAATTATTCCCTTTCCGTCTCTCTTCCCCAATCCATTGATTAAACTAAGTCCTGGGCCGGGCTCAGCAGCTCACGCCTGTAATCCCAACACTTTGGGAGGCCCAGACTGGTGGATCACTTGAGCTCAGGAGTTCGAGACAAGCCTGGGAAACATGGTAAAACTCTGTCTCTACAAATACAAAACATTTAATTGGGTATGGTGGGTAGTGTGCGCACCTGTAGTCCAAGACACTCAGGAGGATTGAGGCAGGAGGATCAGTTGATCCTGGGAGGCAGAGATTTCAGTGAGTCAAGATTGTGCCACTGTACTCCAGCCTGGGCAACAGAATGAGACCCTTTCTCATAAACAAACAAACAAGCTAGCTATGTCCTGTATGGCTGGGTGCAGTGGCTCACACCTGTAATCCCAGCTCTTTGGGAGGCTGAGGTGGGAAGATTGCTTGAGCCCAGAAGTTCAAGACCAGATAGGCAATATACTGAGACCTCGCCTCTACAAAAAAAAATATCAAAAAATTAGCTAGATATGTTGGTTCATGCCTGTACTCCCAGTTATTCCAGAGGCTGAGTAGGGGGATGATCATTTGAGCACAGGAGGTTGAGGTTGCAGTGAGTCATGATTGTGTCACTGTACTCTAGGTTGGAAAACAGAGCAAGACCCTGTCTCAAAAACAACAACAACAACAACAAAATACTATGTCCTATAGAACCTGCCATCCTTATTAATCAAACTCTCTACATCCTTAACATCAGAAACTCTACCTTACAACCACCCACATTCCTGGAAACCTGGCTCTCCTCTTAAAATTCTTCCCTCTGTGAATCTCATATCTACATAACTCAGAGGGCAAGAGGCAAGCTTCCTCTTGCCTCCCTTGCTTATAGAGTCCATTAACCCATACTCATGGCATCATTCCATTAGTTTGAAATCATCTGGAGATGCCAGTTTTTACCCATCCTCATCATGGTCATCTATCCATCTCCTTGGACATCTGCTTTCGCTCATTTGGGTCACTAGTGGACTTTCCATCTCATTTCCTGTCATCATCTGATGAAATCTGAACACACCATCTCATAGTTCTCAGACTTCTTATCTGTAGTGACCTTTATCATCCCTTATAATCACCACCAAACACCAATCTCTGGTCAGTTATTGCCCACTGGCTGAAGACTTTGAAATCTAGCTTTCAAACTTGTTCTCTGTGCCATCACCTGCCATGATACTTAAAAATTCCATAATCCACATGCAACACCCACCCCGATCCAGAAACCTAGACTGCTGAGTCCCAAAACTCCTTTGCTTTAAGGATCTTCACCTCTCTTTTTTACCCACATCCTCTATAGTGAGAGAGTAGGATGTTAACATCTACTGCTTCATCCCTAACACATGATAACAGCCCTCTCATTTTTCAGCTCCTTAACTTCCACTACATAGCTCTTTAAGACCTCTACTCTGTTTTTTGGTTTTTTAAGAGACGGGAGTCTCACTATGTTGCCCAGGTTAAAGTGCAGTAGCTATTCACAGCCATAATCATAATGCACTGAAGCCTTCAACACCTGGGCTCAAGTGATCTTCCCACTTCAGCCTACCGAGGAGCTGGGCTGACAAGCATGCAACACCGCACCCAGCTAAAGACCACTACTCTTTTGACCCTGGCCTCATTTTCTCAAAGCCCTTACTAGTCCTTACCTGCACTTTCCCTGTGATGACTGAACACCATATTCACTTGTGAGACCTATTCTCTCACCAGCCCTCTCAATTCCTTCCCAACCTGACTTTTTGCCATAAATGACCTACCTACAAAGCCCTAAAGCCAGGACCAATCTCACAAACTGCTTTCTTCATTCCTGCATGTAGGAAGCTGAGAACAATTTTGGTAAAACCACAGATAAAAAATTAACGTCATTATAAATTCTTCAGTGCTACTCCACAAACCACTTGTCTTCCTTCCTCTGACTCTCCACTTACCCTAAATGCTCATTTCAAAGCTTTATGACTCTCTAGTCCCCTATCACAATCCTCTCCATATGGGCGATCTTGCCCCTACATCCCTTAGAAAATCAGAGTCCTCTAGGATGCATTCCCTCCCACTGCCCTGTGTGTACACATCGGCTCTTTCTGTGTGTACACATCAGTTTGAGAAAGAATCTCTTCTCCCATTCAAGACTCACAAAGAGCCTCTACCTGTTTTGATCTCTATCTTCCTATATTTTCAGACAAATAATTAACCTGTCTTTTCTATACTGTCAACCACTTCATCTCTACTTTCTATCTACCCATGGTTACTTGGTTCCCTTTTTTTGAGACTTAGTTTCGCTCTTGTTACCCAGGCTGGAGTGCAATGGCGCGATCTCGGCTCACCGCAACCTCCACCTCCTGGGTTCAGGCAATTCTCCTGCCTCAGCCTCCTGAGTAGCTGGGATTACAGGCATACGCCACCATGCCCAGCTAATTTTTTGTATTTTTAGTAGAGGCTGGGTTTCACCATGTTGACCAGGATGGTCTAGATCTTTTGACCTCATGATCCACCCATCTCGGCCTCCCAAAGTGCTGGGATTACAGGCGTGAGCCACCGCGCCCGGCCCTTGGTTTCTTAACTCAAATATATTTAAATATTTATTTTCCTTTAAAAAACTCCACAATTTCCTTGACAATGTAAGCTATTTCTAGCCTCTTCTCCCCTTCCCTCTATAGGCCAATGTAAAGTGGTATTCTTCAGGGCAGAAATATGTTTGTTTTGTTCACTGAGATACCATTAACATCTAGAACAAGGCCTGTCACATGGTAGGAGCTCAAATAATAACTTCTGAATAAATGACCAGTCTCCTCAAAAGAATATACCACCTCTACTCACCTCCTCTTCACTCTTTCAGCCCTCTTCTATAAGCTGGTCCATGAACCCACATTCCCATAACGCTAACTTACCAAATTCAGTGAATAGTTCTCAGTCTTTTACCTTACTTAAACCTCTGCTATGGTTTGAATGTCCCCTCCGAAACTCATGTTATAACTTAAATGCCACTGTGATGGTATTAAGAGATAAAACTGGAACTCTTAAGAGATAATTAGGCCATGAGGGCTCTGCCCCCATGAATGGATGGATTAGTGTCATAATTGCAAAAGTGGGTTGTTATCATAAGAGTGAGTTTTTATAAAAGCAAGTTCAGCTCTCTCTTGCTCACTTGCTCTTGCCCTGTTGCCCTTCTGCCTTCTGCCATGGGATGATGTAACAGGGTTTTCAGCAGAAGCTGAGCCCTCAACCTTTGACTTCCTACCCTCCAGAACTATTAGAAATTAATTTCTTTTCTTTATAAATTACTGTGTGTTTGACATTCTATTAGAATAACACAAAATGAAGCAAGACAGAAAATTGGTACCGAGAGTAGGATTGTTACTATAAAAAAAATAACAGAAAATGTGGAACTGGGCAATGGGAAGGGGCTGGAAGAACCTGAAAGAGCAGATTAGAAAAAGCCTAGAAGCACTTTGGGAGGCCGAGGCAGGTGGATCACGAGGTCAAGAGATCGAGACCATCCTGGCCAACATAGTGAATTGTTTAAACCCAGGAGGCAGAGGTTGCGGTGAGCCGAGAATGCACCATTGCACTCCAGCCTGGGTAACAAGAAAGAAACTCTGTCTCAAAAAAAAAAAGAAAAAGCCTAGAATGCCATAAATGGAGTATTAAGGATGATTCTGATAAGGGCTCAGAAGAAGAGAAGAGCTATGGGGAAAGTCTGAAGCCTCTTAGAGATTACTTAGGTGGTCATAATCAGAATGTTGGTATAAACATGAACATAAAGGCCATTCTGATAAGGTCTCAGATAGAAAAGACAAATATCTTATTGTACACTGGAATAAATGTCATCCTGATTATAAAGTGGCAAAGAATGTGGCTGAATTGTGTGCAAGACCTAGGGCTTTATGGAAGGCAGAATTTAAAAGCAATGAACTAATGAACTAGGATACTTGGTAGGAGAGATTTCTAAGGAAAATATCAAAGGAGCTGTGTGGCTATTTTTTTTCTTTTTTTTTTAATTGTGCTTTAGGTTCTGGGGTGCATGTGCAGATCATGCAGGACTGTTGCATAGGTACACACATGGCAATGTGGTTTCCTGCCTCCATCCCTTCACCTACATCTGGCATTTCTCCCCATGTCATCACTCCCTGACCTCTCCACCCCACTCCGCTGTCCCTCCCTTGCACCCTCCACAACAGACCCCAGTGTGTGATGCTCCCCCAACAATCTAACTCTAAAACATTTTCATCACCCCCAAAAGAAACCCAACCCAGTATACATGAAGAAACACTGGTATTAGTACTTTTTTACTTCTATTTCAGAAACTGAAACTTTAAGATAACTACTTTTTAAAAATTCAAATATATGTTAAGCCAATTAAGACAAACTTTTTTTTACAGTATACATATATTGGTTTTATAGTACAAAAATATTTTTATTTGTTTAAAAAGGGAGCTTTCTAAATAAGCTGATCTCATATAAGTACAGAGCAGAACAGCGGCAACTACAGGCTGGGAAGGGTAGGCAGAAGGGGAATGGTGAGAGGTTAATGAATTCAAAACTACTGCTAGACCCCAGTGTGTAGTATTCCCTTCCCTGTGATAGCATAGGGAGAAATGCCAAATGTGAGTGAAGGGGTGGAAGGCAGCAAAACACATTGCCATGTGTGTACCTATGCGACTATCTTTCATGTTCTGCACATGTACCCCAAAACCTAAAATGCAATAAAAAATTTAAAAATTAAAAAATAATAATTTAAAAAAAACTACTGCTAGACAGAAGAAAAAAGTTGCAGTATTCTATAGCACTGTAGAGTGACTACAATTAATAATTTATTCCATATTTTCAAATAACTAGAAAATGTTAAATGTTCTCAACACAAAGAAATAACAAATGTTTAAGGTGATGGATATGCTAATCACCCGGATTTGATCATTACACATTGTATACATATATTGAAATACTGCTGTATACCTCATAAATACATCACATGTCAATTAAAAGCTGTTTTAAAAAATTAAATGGAACTTTCCACCAGAATTAGATTTACCCATATGTTATGTCAAATTCAAACAAATAAAAGGTAAGTATTCCTACAACTAGACAAATATTGCAGCCTTAATGTGTTACCAGAAGGCTGACATATTCAACCCTCATGTAGACAGTAAAAAAGAGAAAACCATTATGAGACTGAATGAAGGATGATCAGTCCTTACAAACACAATTTTGCATAATGCGTTTGTCTCTAGTTACATGGAAAATGGAACCAAATGTTTAAAGCCAGAAGGGTATATAAATGGCAATTTTCAACCATATATATGGCACAAATGAAACTGCTTAGAAAAGAAAATGGAAAAGATTTTTTTTTTAAAACAGAAGAGAGTTCATTAGTCTTTTCATGACTATAATTAAAAAATGTATTTCTGTGTTGCCATAGGTAGAGAGATGAAGCAAGAGTAAAACTGCACCATTTATGCCAACTCTCCTTGTATAGTGACTGCAAATTATCAATGAATGATTTCCAATTTAATTTACCACTTGAGGACTTAAAATAGAATAGGAAATTTTAAAAAATAGATACACAGAAGGGATCCAAGATGGCCAAATAGTAACAGCTCTGGAGTGCAGTTCCCAGCGAGAACAACGCAGAGGGTGAGTGAACAATGCATTTCCATACGAGTTATTACTGCCCACAGACCAGGAGATTCCACGGCTGAAAAGCGCCACTAGTTTCTAGCACCCCTGTTTCAGCTGGTGCAGTGGGTCTCCACAGAAAAACTCACACAAATCTGCGTGGCCATTTCAACTGGCACCTGGAACGCCTGGGAGACAAAGCCACCCATTCAACTGAAAAAAAAGGGGGCTGAAACAGGGAGCTAGGTGAACTGGCTGGGTGAGTGCCACCACCACAAAGACCAACAATCTGAAACACTCTGGATTGAGAGTTTCACAGCAAGCACAGCTGGACCCAGGCTGTCCAACTCTGTTGGGGGAAGGGCACCCGCCACTACAGAGGCAGTCTGCCATTACAGAGGCAGTCCACTATTACCAAGGCAGTCCGCCATTACCAAGGCAATCCACAATTACCGAGGCAGTCCGCCATCACCAAGACAATCTGCCATTACAGAGAGAGTCCGCCATTACTGAGGCAGACCACCATTACTGAGGCAGTTCTAACTTTATCTCTATAAACAAAACCACAAAAAAGTTCACAAAGCAGCTGAGCAGAGCCCACAGCAGCTCAGCAACACCTCTGCTGGCAGACTGTGACTAGGCTACCTCCTTGCTGGCCAGGGAAGCTCTGGAAAAAATGGAGTAGCACGTCAAAAACTTATAAATAAAGCCCCACCTTCCCAGGGCAGAACACCTGGGAAAAAAGGCAGTTATAAGTTCCGCTGCAGCAGCCTTAAACATTCCTGCCCTCCAGCTCTGAACAAAACAAGGGAGCTCACATCTCAGCACTTCAGCTCCTATAAAGTACAGACTGTCTCCTCAAGCAGCTCCCTGACCCCCGTATATCCAAAGAGTCAACTCATAAAGGAGACCTCAGGCTGACATCTGGCGGGTATCCTTCTGGGACGAAGATAACAGAAGAAGAAACTGGCAGCAACCCTTACTGTTCTGCAGCTGCTGCAGGTGATCCCCAGGCAAGCAGGGTCTGGAGTGGACCGCTGGCAGTCCTACAGCAGAGGGGCCTGACTGTCAGAAGGAAAACTAAAAAACAGAAAGAAGTAACTTCATTATCAACAAAAGGGATATCTACTCACAGACCCATCCTAAAGTCACCAACTACAAAGACTACAGGTAGATAAATATACAAAGATGGGAAGAAACCAGCACAAGAAAGATGAAAACACCCAAAACCAGAAGGCCTCTCCTCCTCTAAAGGATCACAACTCATCACCAGCAAAGGAACAAACCTGGATGGAGAATGAATCTGATGAACTGAGAGAAACAGGCTTCAGAAGGTGGGTAATAACAAACTTCTCTGAGCTAAAACAACCCAACGCAAAGAAATGAAGAACCTTGAAGAAAGGTTTGACAAAATGCTAACGAGAATAAATAGCATAGAGAAGAATATAAATGACTTACTGGAGCTGAAAAACACAACACAAGAACTTCACGAAGCATACAAAAGTTTCAACAGCTGAATCGATGAACCAGAAAAAAGGATATCAGAGACTGAAGATCAACTCAATGAAATAAAATGAGAAGGCAAGATTAGAGAAAAAAGAATAGAAAGAAATGAACAAAGCCTCCAAGAAATATGGGATTATGTGAAAAGACCTAATCTACGTTTCATAGGTGTACCTGAATGTGACAGAGAGAATGAATCCAAGCTGGAAAACACTCTTCAGGTTGTTATCCAGGAGAACTTCCCCAACCTAGCAAGGCAGGCCAATATTCAAGTCCAGGAAATACAGAGAACACCACAAAGATATTACTCAAGAAGAGCATCCCTAAGGCACATAATCATCACATTCACCTAAGGGCAGCCAGAAAGGTCGGGTTACCCACAAAGGGGAGCCCATCAGACTCACAGCAGATCTCTGGGCAGAAACCCTACAAGCCAGAAGAGATTAGGGACGAATATTCAACATCTTTAAAGAAAGAACTTTCAACCTAGAATTTCATATCCAGCCAAACTAAGCTTCATATGTGAAGAAGAAATAAAATCCTTTATGAACAAGCCATTGCTGAGAGATTTTGTCGCTACCAGGCCTGCCTTACAAGAGCTCCGGAAAGAAGCACTAAACATAGAAAGGAACAACCAGTACGAGCCACTCCATAAACATACCAAATGGTAAAAAGCATAGACATAACAAAGAAACTGCATCAACTAATGGGCAAAACAACCAGCTAGCATCAAAATGGCAGGATCAAATTCACACATAACAGTATTAACCTTAAATGCAAAAGGGCTAAATGCCCCAATCAAAAGACACAGACTGGCAAATTGGATAAAAAGTCAACACCATTGGTGTGCTGTATCCAGGAAACCATGTCACATGCAAGGACACACATAGGCTCAAAATAATGGAATGGAGGAAGATTTACCAAGCAAACGGACAGCAAAAAAAAAAAGCAGGAGCTGCAATCCTAGTATCTGTTAAAATAGACTTTAAACTGAAAAAGATCAAAAGAGACAAAGAAGGGCATTATATAATGGTAAAAGGATCGATGCAACAAGAAGAGCTAATGATCCTAAATATATACACACCCAATACAGGAGTACCCAGATACATAAAGCAAGTATGTATGACCTACAAAGAGGCTTAGACTCCCACACAATAACAGTGGGAGACTTTAACACTCCACTGTCAATACTAGACAGATCAACTAGACAGAAAATTAACAAGGATATCCAGGACTTGCACTCAGATCTGGACCAAGCAAATCTAACAGACATCTACAAAACTTTCCACCCAAAATCCACATAATATACATTCTTCTCAGTACCACATTGCACCTACTCTAAAATTGACCACATAATTGGAAACAAATCACTCCTCAGCAAATGCAAAAGAATGGAAATCATAACAAACAGTCTCTCAGACCACAGTGTAATCAAATGAGAACTCAGGATTAAGAAACTAACTGATAACGGCACAACCTCATGGAAACTGAACAACTGGCTCTTGAATGTTGACTGGATAAACAATGAAATGGAAGGCAGAAATAAAGATGTCTTCGAAACCAATGAGGATGAACACACAACATACCAGCATCTCTGGGATACATTTAAAGCTATATCTAAAGGAAAATTTACACCAATAAATGCCCATCTGAGAAGCAAGGAAAGATCTAAAATCGACACCCTATCACCTAAATTGAAAGAGCTAGAGGAGCAAGAACAAAAAAACACAAAACCCAGCAGAAGACAAGAAACAACTAAGATCACAGCAGAACTGAAGGTGACAGAGACATAAAAAAACCCTTCAAAAAAATTAATAAACCCAGGAGCTAGTTTTTCTGAAAAGATCAACAAAATAAACTGCTAGCCAGATTAATAAAAAAGTAAAGGGAAAAGAATCAAATAGATGCAATAAAAAATGATAAAGGGGATATCACCACAGATTCCACAGAAATACAAACTACCATCAGAGATTACTACAAACAACTCTATACACATAAACCAGTAAACCAGGAAAAAGTAGATAAATTCCTGGATGCTTGCATCCTCCCAAGCCTAAACCAGGAAGAAGTCGAAACCCTGAAGAGACCAATAACAAGAGCTGAAGTTGAGACAGCAATTAATAGCATACCAACCAAAAAAAAAGCCCAGGACCGGATGGGTTCACAGCTGAATTCTACCAGACAAATAGGAATTGGTACCACTCCTTCTGAAACTATTCCAAACAATCCACAAAGACGGAATCCTTCCCAAATCATTTATGAGACCAACATCATCCTGATACCAAAACCCAGCAGAGACTCAACAAAAAAAGAAAACTTCAGGCCAGTATCCATGATAAACATAGATGCAAAAATCTTCAATAAAATACTGGCAAACCGATTGCAACAGCACATGAAAAAGCTTATCCATCACTATCAACTAGGCTTCATCCCAGGGACGCAAGGCTGGTTCAACATCCGCAAGTCTATCAATGTAATCCACCACATAAACAACCAAAAACAAAAACCACATGACTATCTCAACAGATGCAGAGAAGGCCTTTGACAAAATTCAACAGCCCTTTATACTAAAAACTCTCTATAAACTAGGTATCGATGGAACGTACCTCAAAATAATAAAAGCTATTTATGACAAACCCACAGCCAGTATCATACTGAATGGGCAAAAACGACAAGCATTCCCTTTAAAATATGGCACTAGACAAGGATGCCCTCTCTCACCACTCGTATTCAATATAGTATTAGAAGTTCTAGCCAGAGCAATCAGGCAAGAAAAAGAAATAAAGGGTATTCAATTAGGAAAGGAAGAAGTCAAATTGTCTCTATTTGCAGACAACATGATTGTGTACTTAGAAGACCCCATTGTCTCAGCCCAAAAACTCCTTAAACTGATAAGCAACTTGAGGAAAGTCTCAGGATACAAAATTAAAGTGTAAATATCACAAGCATTCCTATACACCAATAACAGACTTAAAGAGAGTCAAATCAAGAACAAACTCCTATTCACAATTGCTACAAAGAGAGTAAAATACCTAAGAATACAACTAACAAAGGATGTAAAGGACCTCTTCAAGGAGAACTACAAACCACTGCTCAAGGAAATAAGAGAAGACGCAAACGGATGGAAAAAATTCCACACTCATGATTAGGAAGAATCAATATCGTGAAAATGGTCATACTGCCCAAAGTAATAAATAGATTCAACACTATCCCCATTGAGCTACCTATGACCCTCTTCACAGAACTGGAAAAAAACAACTTAAACTTCATATGGAACCAAAAGAGAGCCCGCATAGCCAAGTCAATTCTAAGCAAAAAGAACAAAGCTGGAAGCATCATGCTACCTGACTTCAAACTATACTACAAGGCTACAGTAATCAAAACAGCAGGGTACTGTTACCAAAACAGAGATATAGACCAATGGAAGAGAACAGAGGCCTCAGAGGCAACACCACACATCTACAACCAACTGATTTTTGACAAACCTGACAAAAACAAGCAATGGGGAAAGGATTCCCTGTTCAATAAATGGTGTTGGGAAAACTGGCTACCCATGTGCAGAAAGCAGAAACTGGACCTCTTCCTGACACCTTACACTAAAATTAACTCCAGATGGATTAAAGACTTAAACATAAGACCTAACAACATAAAAACCCTAGAAGAAAACCTAGGCAAAACCACTCAGGACATAGACATAGTCAAGGACTTCATAACTAAAACACCAAAAGCATTGGCAACAAAAGCCAAAATAGACAAATGGGATCTAATTACACTACAGAGTTTCTGTACAGCAAAAGAAACAATCATTAGATTGAACCGGCAACCAACAGAATGGGAAAAAATCCATCTGACAAAGGGCTGATATCCAGAAGCTACAAAGAACTAAAACAGATTTACCAAAACAAAAACAAAAACAAAAACTATTCAAAAGTAGGTGAAGGACATGAACAGACACTTTTCAGAAGAAGACATTTATGAGCCCAACAAACATATGAATAAACGCTCATCATCACTGGTCATTAGAGAAACGCAAATCAAAACCACATTGAGATGCCATCTCACGCCAGTTAGAATGGCAATCATTAAAAAATCTGAAGACAACAGATGCTAGAGAGGATGTGGATAAACAGGAATACTTTTACACTGTTGGTGGGAGTGGAAATTAGTTCAACCATTGTGGAAGACAGTGTGGCGATTCCTCAAGGACCTAGAAATAGAAATTCCATTTGACCCAGCAATCCCATTACTGGGTACATATCCAAAGGATTACAAATCATTCTATTATAAAGACACATGCACACGTATGTTCACTGTGGCACTGTTTACAATAGCACAGACCTGGAAGCAACCCAAATGCCTATCGATGATAGACTGGACAAGGAAAATATGGCACGTATACACCATGGAATACTATTCAGCCATAAAAGACGATGAGTTCTTGTCCTTTGTAGGGACATGGATGAATCTGGAAACCGTCATTCTCAGCAAACTGACACAAGAACAGAAAAACAAACACTGCATATTCTCACTCATAGGTGGGTATTGAACAATGAGAACACAGGGACACAGGAAGGGGAGCAGCACACACTGGGGTCTGTTGTCGGAGAATGGGGAGGGACAGCAGGGGGTAGGCAGGTTGGGGAGAGATAACCAGGAGAAATGCCAGATATAGGTGACGGGGGGATGGAGGCAGCAAACCACATTGCCATGTATGTACCTATGCAACAAACCTGCATGTTTTGCACATGTACCCCAGAACCTTAAGTGCATAAAATATATATATTTTTAAAAATAGATATACAGGTTTTAAGAGATTTGAGAACAGAATACCCTAGAAGAAAAGCACAGATATCTAATTATACAAAGGAGAATATTTTCAAATGCATGTTTCTGGGTCTCATATACCCTGCACCTAACTTGAGGTTCAAAATGTGTTACTTCAAAATAACCCAGATTCGGCAGGGTGTGGTGGTTCACGCCTGTAATCCCAGTACTTTGGGAGGCCGAGGAGGGCAGATCACCTGAGGTTGGGAGTTCAAGACCAGCCTGACCAACATGGAGAAACCCTGTCTCTACTAAATATACAAAATTAGCCGGGCGTGGTAGCACAAACCTGTAATCCCAGCTACTCGGGAGCCTGAGGCAGGAGAATCGCTTGAACCCAGGAGGCAGAGGTTGCGGTAAGCCGAGATCGCACCATTGCACTCCAGCCTGGGCAACAAGAGTGAAAGTCCATCTAAACAAAGAAACAAGCCAGATTCAGGCTGAACATGGTGGCTCATGCCTATTAATTCCAGCACTTTGGGAAGACAAGGCAGGTGGATCACCTAAGGTCAACAGTTCGAGACCAGCCTGGCCAATATGGTGAAACCCTATCTCTACTAAAAATACAAAAATTAGCCAGGCGTGATGGTGTACATCTGTAATTCCAGCTACTCGGGCAGCTGAGGCAGAAGAATGGCTTGAACCAGGGAGGCAGAGGCAGCAGCGAGCCGAGATCGCACCACTGCACTTGAGCGTGGGCAACAGAGTGAGACTGTCTCAAAAAAAAAAAAGCCAGATTCAGATCTCACAGTTCCCAAATGAGTATCTCTGTTTCCATCTGAGATCTAAGTGTGAGGAAGGTCAATTCATGCCCTGAACCAACCCTGTAGGCTCTTGCTCAAGTCAATAATCATTTATCAAGCATTTCTACACCCCAGGCCCCAGACTCTACGTTGTACATTGGGGACCAGAGAGAAAGAAGAGGTAGGAGAGAATACATGTAATGAGACAGAATGTTGGACTGTGATAAGTAGTACAGCAGTCTTAACAAAACTGATCTATTTTCAGATGAAGTATCCCAAATTTTTGTTGTCGAAAGCCTAGACAGTCCAGCTGCAAATAAGATATGAGTCATGCAAGAGATTAGTTTCAAAGGAAATGGAAATAAGAAAAAGGGCATATCTGAGAAGCATGAAGGTATTCCTTCACTCACTATTTCATTCATTTCATAAACATTTTAAATTAAGTACAAATATGCCAGGTTCAGGAGATACAAGTATTTTGGCCAAGTTCTCAAGGAAGTCTCAGTTTAGTGAACATAGTGAATAAATGTTGACATAGCATGCGGACAAGTGGAGGTAACAATATTAAAGAAATTAATAACAATATTTAACATTTACTGAAGACTTACCAGGTGTAGTTCGAAGCATTTCATATGTATTGACTCATTTAATCCTTATAACAACTCTATGATGTAAGTAGTTATTAGTTTTCCCATTTTACAGATGAGGACACTGAAGCACAAAGAGGTTGTGTGGATTATCCTAGTTCAGGTGACTAAAAAGGAGTGAAGCCAAAATTTGTATCTCAACAGACTGACTCTCGAGCCTGCATAGCTAACATAATACTACACTGTCTTAAATGCATAAATTAAATTCATGTAGTCCTAGATAATCCTGTTACACACACACACACACACACACACACACACACACACACCCCTTTTCACCTTTTCATCCATGGTTCCTGGCTCATAACTTCCATAACCCTTGTTATAATATTTTGTTATAATGTTAGGGCACTTTAGGCCTCAGAAGTGGGCCTCAGGAAACAGATCTCTCTGACCTCTCCTGTCTGCCTTTCATCTTCCCAAGGGAAGACTCTTATCTTACTGTGAGTCAACAGACCCTCATTTCAAAGAGGGCCCTGCCCCATACCCTAGAGAAAGGAATGCTACACAGAGAAGCCAAGAAAAGTCTGAACAGACAAGCCTTGCTTGGTTTAGATCATGAGCTTTTTGTCCTATCACATTTCTACATGGTTTTATTTACATAAAAAATTTTATGTATTAAAATTACATAAAATATATAAAAAACTCAAAAGGACAGGGTTCAGAACTGAACACATGTACGTTCCTAGAAGGTGGTACACCCAGGGAGGTCATGGAAACTCCACTCTCCTTCCCCCATACCTCGCCTTACACATTTCTTCATCAGTATCCTTTGTAATAGCCTTTGCAATAAAGCAGTAAATGTGTTTCCCTGAGTTCTGTGAGCTGCTCCGGCAAAGTAATCAAACCCAACAAGAGGTTCATGAGAACCTCAACTTGAAGCTCCTTGGTAAGAAGTTCCAGAGGCCCAGACTTGGAACTGGTGTCTGGGAGAGGGGGCAATTTTGGGGACCGAGCCCTCTGCCTGTGGGATCTGATGCTATCTCCAGAAAGATGGTGCCAGAATTGAATTAGAGGACACTCAGCTGATGTTCACTGCTTAATGTGTTGGAAAAAAATCCCCACATTTTGTCATAGAAGTCTTTTGTGTTGATTGCTGTTGTGTTGTTGATGTGAGAGCAGAGCTAATTTAAGAGTTTTTCCAAAACAAATCCTCACAGCAAACTTATGAAGCAGGTTTCATCATCCCCACTTTGAAGAGGAGAAAACAGAGGCAGAGAGAATAACTAAATCACTCAGTCTTCTATCTTAGCAGGAAGCAGAGTCAGAGTACAAATCCAAATTGGGCTTAAATTTCTTAATATATTAGAAATTTCAGTTCTAACCACACTGTAAAAGCAAACCACTATGTATACAGTTCTGCCAGAGTAGCAGCATCACACTGAAAACATACTAGTGACTTAAAAATGCCTTAGGTACATGGTACCTTGGAGAATAACAGTTCTAGCATCTCTTTCTGCATTAAACAGTTACCATAAAAACTTATAATTCTTGAAGACCAGCAATGCACACTGCACTTTGATTTGTTCTGGTAAGAACAGAAACCCCCAAAAAAGAGAAGACAAACAGGACACAGGACTTGCTTTACAGTTTTGTTGGTAATAGAATTGGATCTGCCAAAATTATACTATGTGCTACATCATGACTTGTTCAGGGAAACGAATTCTATTTACCTGTGGAATTTAATTTCAAAGTGATTTTATCTATCATTTCTACCACTTATAAAAACACATTCATTTTTATTATTTCTGAGTACTATATAAAATAGCATTCACAAGCTAGGCACAGTGGCTCACACCCGTAATTCCAGCACTTAAGGAGGCCGAGGTGGGCAGATCACTTGAGGTCAGCAGTTAGAGACCAGCCTGGCCAACATGATGAAACCCTGTCTCTACTAAAAATACAAAAATCAGCCAGCTACGATGGCATGCACCTGTAGTCCCAGCTACTTGGGAGATTGAGGCAGGAGAACCACTTGAACCCAGGAGCAGAGGTTTCAGTGAACCAAGATCGGGCCACTGCACTCCAGGCTGGGTGACAGAGCGAGACTCTGTCTCAAAATTAAAATAAAATAAATGAAATTTTTTAAAAAAGTAAATTAAAATAACATTCATCAGAGCCACATAACAGCCCAAATAGTATGCCATTACTAAGATGTTTGATTCATGTTTATACAATTGATAACACACACAAATACTGCTCCAGAGTTAGAGTAGAAACTAGGAACATTTTACTGATGGAAAGTACATTTCCAAAGAATGCTGAAGGCATAACAAAAAAAATTCTTAAAATATTTTTTAAGAAAAAAGTACTGGTGGGCTGGGCGTGGTGGCTCACGCCTATAATCCAGCACTTTAGGAGGCTGAGGTGAGTGGATTGCTTGAGCCCGGGAGCTTGAGACCAGCGTGGGCAACATGTCAAAACCTTGTCTCTACAAAAAATACAAAACTTAGCTGGGCATGGTAGTGCGTGTCTGTAGTTCCAGCTACTTGGAAGGCTGAGAGGTAGGTGGATCGCTTAAGCCCTGGAGGTTGAGGTTACAGTGAGCCAAGATCAAGCCACTGCACTCCATCTAGTCTGGGCAACAGAGCAAGATCCTTCCTCAAAAAAAAAAAAATGAAAAAAGGAAGAAAAAAAAAGAGTATTGGCAAAAAAAAAGTATTTTAGGATAACTGAAACATATGTAACCACATTAAGGACCCTTCACACCTCTAATTTTTAGTTTATATATTACATAAATCAGTATGTATAATATAAATACATAGTTTTGCAGCTATTAATGTATAATTTTCTCATTGAATATACTTTGCAGTATATTTTTAGGATTTAACTTCTTACAAATGGAACCACAAACCTCTCAACTTTAAGAAATCCAAAGTTCTTTTAACTCTGTGCCAATTTTTGAAAAGCAGCAAAAGCCTAACAATAAGACAAATTATCAACATTCAAGATGAAAGACAACTATACATTTTCTTGTTCAAGTGTGTGGCAGATATGGAAAGTGAGAGTAAACAAGATTTTAGATCAAAACACTGCCTCTGCTACTTACTAGCAAGGTATGTCATCTTTACCAAGTTACTTAGCCATTCTGTGCCTCAGTTTCCTTATATGTAAATTGGGACATACTATATTCCTATAAGGTTTAAACAAAATAAAATACAAAACAAAGTGTCTGGCCCAGAGCTGGCACTCTATAAATGTTAATTTCCATCACCATCACCCACGCTCCTATTTTCTGAAAAGATGCTAAGGAAAAAGTATTAAACACTACTTTTGACAGATGGAGCTTAGTATACATACAGTTTCACTTTCCAAGAAACCAAGATGAGTAGTCTTCTGCCTTTTTTGTATCATATTACTGAAAACTAAAGACTTGTCTATCCTAACTACATGTGAGTCTTTACAGGCCTAGACTAATTTCTTTCTTGGCTACAAAGATATAGGACTCTAAAGCTGGTGAAAATGAAGCGAGGAGTTAAAAAGTGAAACAGATCTACTAGCTTAAGCACAGCCTAGAATTCTACAACAGTATCCATATTCAACAGAAATTGAAGGAGCTTCTAACCTTAGAACCTAAGTGTGCTTACTGGTCTAATCAAGGTCAAACCTCAAAAGTTCCCATTTTTGTCTAAAATGTTTAAGGCCAGGCACTGTGGCTCATGTTTGTAATCCCAGTATTCTGGAAGGGTGAGGCAGGAGGACTGCTTCAGCCCAGGAGTTCAAGACCAACATGGCAAGATCTCATCTGTACAAAATAAAAAGTAAAATTAAAAAAATAAACTGGCATGTTGGCACATGCCTGCAGTCCCGATACGCAGGAGGTTCAGGCAGGTGGATCACTTAAAGCCAGAAAGAAGGTTTAGGCCATGACCACGTTAATGTACTCTAGCCTGGGAACAGAGTGAGATTCTTAAAAAAAAAAAAAGTTTTAAGATTTTCTACTTTAGGTATTCACATATCTAATTGAAATACAAACTGCTATATTAATTATCAAAAATCCAAAACGCTTTTTTTTTTTTTGAGATAGAATCTCCCTATGTCACCCCGGCTGGAATGCAGTGGCATGGTCTCGGCTCACTGCAACCTCCACCTCCCAGGTTCAAGCAATTTCTTCTGCCTCAGCCTCAGGAGTAGCTGGTACAGGCACGCGCCACCATGCCTGGCTAATTTTTGTATTTTTTAAGTAGAGATGGGGTTTCACCATATTGGCCAGTCTGGTCTCGATCTCTTGACCTCGTGATCTGTCCACCTCAGCCTCCCAAAGTACTAGGATTACAGGCATGAGCCACCACACCAGGCCCAAAACACTAATTTAAAGAAGACAATAGTTTTCAAAAATCTCCTTAAATTCCATTCAAATATTTATCTTGCATAGAAATATGTGATAATTTCAGGTGTGCACTATGAGGCCAGCCTCTGGAAATGCCAAGATAAATACAAAGCTATACTAGGTGTCTCTAAGGCCAACTTGCTAAGAGAGGAATAAAAACAAGTTACACTTTTTGAATGTTTACTATATACCAGGTAATCTTATAATATGTTATATACACCTACTTACTCTGTACAGTAAAGATGACTACTAGTCCTACTTTAAAACAGAAAAGACTGAGGCACACATAAATTATGTGACCTGCCCATGAGCACACAGACAAAAAGCTGCAGGAAGCCAGGCATCACGGCTCATGCCTATTAATTCCAGCACTTTGGGAGGCCGAGGTAGGCAGACTCACTCAGGAGTTTGAGACCAGCCTGGGCAACATGGAGAAACCCTGTCTCTACGAAAAATTTAAAAAGTAGCCGTACATCATGGCACATGCTTGAAGTCCCAGCTACTCGGGAGGCTAAGGTGAGAGGATCACATTAAGCCTGGGAGGCCGAGGCTGCAGTGAGCAATGATAGTGCCACCACGCTCCAGCCCGGGTGACAGAGCAAGACCCTGTTTCAAAAAAAAAGGAAAAAAGATGCTAGAAGAATCTGAAGTCTAACAGTCCAGCTCCAAACACTACATTCAAATACTATACTGGCCAGGCATGGTGGCTCACGCCTGTAAATCCAACACTTTGGGAGACCAAGGCAAACAGATTGCTTGAGCCCAGGAATTCAAGATCAGCCTGGGCAACACGGTAAAGCCCTGTCTCTACAAAAAACATGAAAAACATTAGCCAGGTGTGGCAGTGTGTGCCTGTAATCTCAGCTACTTGGGAGGCTGAGGTGGGAGGATCACTTGAGCCTGGGAGTTTGAAGCTGCAGTGAGCTGTGTTTGCACCTCTGTACTCCAGCCTAGGCAACAGAGCAGGACCCTGTCTTCAAACACAAAACAAAACAAAATATACTATCAGAGGCACCTAGGGCAAACATTCTTTTGAATCATTCAACAAATATCACTGACTGCCTACTACATACCTGGTATAATTTAGGCAGTAAGAACACAATAGTTTAAAAGAAGACAAAAATCCCTTCCTTCATGGAGCTTACATTCTAGTGAGAGGAGACAGACAATAAACAAGATAAGCAAAATCTACAGTGTGATAGAGAGTAGTAAGTGCCAAGGAGAACAATAAATCAAGGAAGGAGGATAAGAAGTGTTGGTGAAGGTTGCAATTTTAGATAGGGTTACAAAGGAAGGCCTCCCTGAGAAGGAGACATTATGACTAAAGTAGAGACCCCACTCCCATTCACACACAGAAAAATGCAATAGATTTCCCCATGGCTGCACTCTCTGAGAACTCACAATCCAGAAGAGAAGACAGGCACCCAAATAGATCATTATACTCCAGTGTGGTGAATATAATATCAGAGGAGCTACAGGCAAGTGGTGGAAAAGAGAGTGCCTATGATGAAACTCAGGGGTCAGCAGAGACTTCCTAGATGTGATGCCTGAAGCAAGCCTTTCAAAGATGAGTGTTAGATAGACTAAGAAGAGGGAAGACCTGGCAGAGAAGCAAGCATGCACAAAGGCCCAAGGGCAGGAGATGGCATGGGGTGACTGAGTGACCCACATAGAGTTCATCCACTGCTGAAGAAAAATATATAAGGAAAAAGACGGCAGGAGGCAAGGCTGGGCAGGGTCAAAGCCACACTGGGGTGCATATAACTGTATTTATCTAGGTAATAACTGTTGAGGGCCTGGGCCAAAGCTGCAGCCATGAGAATGGAAGAGGAGGAGATGGAGTTGAGAGGGATAAAAAAGAACTGAAAGGACTTAGAGGTCTATTGCTTAAATGACAGAGTAAATGGGGACATTATCACCTAATCAGGGAATATAAAAGAAACAGATTTATGAATGAAGATAATAATGAGCTGTTTTGGACACACTGCAGTGTCTGAGAGGCCAAGAGGAAAGACAATTCAGTAGGCAGCCCCAAATATAGTTGTATAGCTCAGGGGAGAGTACTACACTGCAGAAAAGATAGATTTGTTCATCATCATCCTAAATTTAGCAACTGAGGGCATGGCACAAAACTGATGAAATCAACCCATGAAAAAAAGGGTTAAGGACAGATCTCTAAGGGCAACAATATTTTCATAGTCCTCTATGGTTTTATAATGCTCAAAAATATATAGAGTCCACCCACTTGAACAGTTCAAAGGTTTTTAGTATGCTTACAGAGTTGGGCAACCATTACCACCGAAAATGTCCAGTTTCAGGACATTTTCATCCCTGTAACTATTAGCAGTCACTCCCCATCAGCCATTCTACCCATCTTCCACCCTCCTCCAAGACCTTGATAATTGCCAATTTACTCTCTGCCTATTCTGGGCCTATTTTTTATAAACTGAATTCTATACTATGTTGTCTTTTCTGTCTGGCATCTTTCTCTTAGCATGTTTTCAAGGTTCTTCATTCATGTTTTAGGATGTATAAGTACTTCATTCCTTTCTATATAAGGCTAAACAATATTTCATTGTATGAATACACCGTATTTTGATTACTTATCTATTCATTAGTGAACATTTGGGTTTCTACCTTTTGGCTATCATATCATGAGTAATTCTGCTGTGAACATCCATGTACAAGTTTTCATGTGTAAAAATGTTTTCATTGTTCTTGATAATATACCTAGGAACAGAAATAGGTCATTGTTAATTCCATAGTTAACTTTTAAAGGAACTGGCAATTTGTTTTCCACAGTTTCACCATTTGACATTCCCATCAAAAATGTAGGAGGGTACTAATTTCTCCACATCTTCATCAACAGTATTTTCCACTTTTATTTTTTATGGCTATCCTAGTAAGAAGTTGTGATTTGCATTTCCCTAGTAACTTATGACACTGAGCATCTTTTCATGTAATTAGGGCCAGTGGCATATCTTCTTTGGAGAAACATCTATTCCAATCCTTTATTTTTCAACTGGATTATTTGCTTTCTATTGTTGAATACACACCGTTTTTGAGTCCTTGTTTTGAAGCTTATTACCTATGGGATGTTGGGCACAGAATTTAACATTTATTCAGTTGCCTCATCTGCACATAGGAACAACAGAAGTACTTACTCCAAGACGTCAACTAAAGAACAGTCATAAGAGACAAAGATATATATAATGATAAAACAATCAATTCATCAAAAAGATACAGCAATTATAAGTATGTCTGTACCCAACATCAGAGCACCTAAATATATAAAGCAAACACTGACATACCTGAAAGGAGAAATAGCAATAATAGTAGTAGACTTCAACACTCCCTTTACAATAGTGCAGAGAATACCCAGATGGAAAATCAATAATGAAACAGCAGACTTGAACAACACTATAGACCAAATGGACCTAACAGATACATACAAAACATTCCATCCAATGGCAACAGAATACACATACTTCTTAGGTGCACACAGAATATTCTTCAATACATTACCTGTTAGACCACAAAACAAGTCTTAACAAGTTTAAGAAGACTAGACCGGGCACGGTGGCTCATGCCTTTAATTCCAACACTTTGGGCGGCCGAGGCAGGTGAATCACCTGAAGTCAGGAGTTCAAGACCAGCCCATCCAATGTGGTAAAACCCCATCCCTACTAAAAATACAAAAATCAGCCAGGCATGGTGGCACATGCTTGTAATCCCAGCTACTCAGGAGGCTGAGGCAGGAGAAGCACTTGAACATGGGAGGTTGAGGTTGCAGTGAGCCGAGATCACACCATTGTACTCCAGCCTAGGTGATGCGACAACAGTGAAACTCCATCTCAGAAAAAAAAAAAAAATTAAGAACACTAAAATTATACCAAGTATCTTTTCCAACCACAATGTATCAAACTAGAAATGAATAGAAGGAAAGCCTAGGCAACATGGTGAAACCCTGTCTCTACAAAAAAAACAAAAAAAAAATTAGGCAGGAGTGATGGCACATGCCTGTAGTCCCAGCTATTCGGGAGGCTGAGGTAGGAGGATGGCTTGAGCCCGAGAGGTGAAGGCTGCAGTGAGCCAGGATCACATCACTGCACTCTAGCATAGGCAACAGAGTGAGACCCTGTCTCAAAAAAAAAATTGTAGAAGGAAAAGTAGAAAATGCACAGATATGTGAAAATTAAACAACATACTCCTGAACAACCAATGGGTCAAAGAAAAAATCAAAAGGTAAATCAGAATAGATCTCCAGACAAATGGAAATAAAAATACAATATAACAAAACACATGACATGCAGCCAAAGTAGTACAAAGAGTTTACAGCAATAAACACCCTAAAAAAAGAAAGATCTCAAATAAATACTGTAACTTTATACCTCAAGGGCTTAGAAAAATTAGAACTAAGCCCAAAGTTAGAAGAAGGAAGGGAATAATAAAGATTAGAATCGGAACAAATGAAATAGAGGCTACAAGAACAATAAGAAAAAAAATGAAGGAAACTAAGGGTTTTTTTAGAAAAGACAAAACTTCAGCTAGACTAAGAAAAAAAGAAAAATAAAATCAGAAATAGAAAAAAAATATTACAACTAATGTCACAGAAATAAAAAAGGATTATAAATTACTACTATGAACAATTATATACCAGCAAATTGAATAATCAAGAAGAAATGGATAAATTCCGAGAACCATACAACCTACAAAGACTGAATCAGGGCTAGGAGTGCTGGCTCACACCTGTAATCCCAACTCCAGGAGGCCGAGGCAGGCAGATCACCTGAGGTCAGGAGTTCGAAACCTTGGCCAACATGGTGAAACCTTGTCTCTACTAAATATACAAAAACTAAACAGGAGCATGAGCCATGAGAAGTACAAAAACAGTCTCGAGATTGTCAGCAATGCCTCCCACACTTCCAACTGCTTAGCCCCCACTGCCAAAGTCATCTACGACAACTTTGGCATCATGGAGGGACTCAAGACCCAGTCCACACCATCACTGCCACCCAGGAGACCATGAATGGCCCCCTCTGGAAAACTGTGGCATGGCAGCCATGGGGCTCTCCAGAACATCATCCCTGCATGCACGGGCACTGCCAAGGCTCTAGGCAAGGTCATCCCCAAGCTGAATGGGAAGCTCACTGGCATGGCCTTCTGTGTCACCTCCGCCAATGCTGTGGGTCATGAACCTGACCTGCTGTCTGGAGAAACCTGCCAAATATGATGACATCAAGAAGGTGGTAAAGCAGGCATTCGAGGGTCCCTTCAAAGGCATCCTGGGCTATACTGAGCACCAGGTTGTATCCTTGGACTTTAACAGTGACATTCATTCTTCCACCTTCAAATGCTGGGGCTAGCATTATCCTCAATGACCAGTTTGTCAAGCTTATTTCCTGGTATGACAATAAATTTGGCTGCAGCAACAGGGTGGTGGACCTCATGGTCCACATAGCCTCCAAAGAGTAAGGCCACCAGACCACTAGCCTCAGAGCAAAAGCATGAGAGGAAGAGAAAGGCCCTCAGCTGCTGCATAATCCCTGCCTGACTCAGCCCCCTACCACACTGAGAATCTCCCTCCTCAAGGTTTCCACAAAGACCCCTTAAAGAGGGAGAGGCCTAGGGAGCCCTACCTTGTTGTGAACTATCAATAAAGTCCCCTGTATTCAGCCAAAAAAAGACACAACAAAGAAGAAGAAAAAGAAGAGGAGGAGGAGGAGGAAGAAGAAGGGGGTGAAAGAAAGCAGGGGGAAAGAAAGAGGAGAGGAGGGGGAGGACGGGGAAAAACTACGGGCTAATACTCCTAATACAAAAATCCTCAATAAAACACTAGCAAAAAAAATCCAACAGTTTATTAAAAGGATCATATATCATGGTCAAAGGAGATTTACCCCTAGAATATAAAAATGGTTTCATATACATAAAGCTATGTGATATATCACATTAACAGAATGAAAGATAAAAATCACATGATCATCTCAATAGATGCAGAAAAGCACTTGACAAAATTCAACATTATTTTGTGATAAAAACACTCAACAAACTAGGTATAGAAGGAATGTATCTCAACATAATAAAGACCATAAGCCCACAGCAAATATCATACTCAATAGGGAAAAACTGAAAGCTTTTCCTCTAAGATCAGGAGCAAGGCAAGGATACCCACTCTCACTACTAATATCCAGCGTAGTACTAAAAGTCCTAGCCAGGCCAACTAGACAATAAAAACAAAAGTATCCAAATCAGAATGCAGTAAAACTATTTGCAGATCTGTTTGCAGATGACATGATCTTATATGTAAATGTCCCTAAAAATCCCATCCCCCACAAAACCCTATTAACTAAGAAACAAATTCAGTAAAATTGCAAGATAGGAAATCAACATACAAAACTCATTTGTGTTTAGATATAAAAATTAAATATAATCCCAATTACAATAGCATCAAAAATGATAAAATATTTAGAAATAAACTGAGGAAGTGAAAGACCTGTATGCTAAAATCCACAAAACATTGACTAAAGAAATTAAAGACACAAATAAATGGAAAGACATCCTGTTTTCAAGGATTAGAATACTCAATACTGTAAAAACGTCCATATTATCCGCATCAAAATTTCAATGGCATTTTTTACAGAAATAGAAAAGGCAATTCTAAATTTCATATGGAATCAAAAAAAGGACCTAGAATAGCTAAAGCACTCTTGAGGAAGAGGAGAAAAGCTGGAGATATCACCCTTATTCATCTTATTGATTACAAAATATATTAAAAATCTACAGCGATTAAAACAGGCCAGGCACAGTGGCTTACACCTGTAATCCCAGCACTTTCAGAGGGCCAAGGTGGGTAGATGGCTTAACCTCAGGAAATTTGAGACCAGCCTAGGCAACATGGAGAAACCCTATTTCTACCAAAAACACAAAAACAGCTAGGGGTGGTAGTGTGTGCCTGTAGTCCCAGCTCCTCAGGAGGCTGAGGTGAGAGAATCATTTGAACTTGGGAGGAAGAGGTTACAGTGAGTCATGATCACATCACTGCACTCCAGCCTAGCAACAGAGTGAGACTCTGTCTCAAAAAAAAAAAAAGGAAAAAGAAAATTGTACAATAATTAAAACTGTATAGTACTGACATAAAGACACAGGGACCAATGAAACCAAATGAAGAACCCAGAAATAAAACCAGGCATAAAAAGTCAACTGATCTTGGACAAGGGTGCCAAGAATACATGACAGAAAAAGATAGTCTCTTCAACAAATGGTGCTGAGGAAACTGGATTATCTATATCCAAAGAAATGAAAGTGGACCTCCTATCTTATACCATACATGAAAATCAACACAAAAATAGCTGAAAGACTTAAATGGAACACCTGAAACTGGAATTCCTATGAGAAAACATAAAAATAAATCACTGGTTTTGACAATCATTTTCTTGTGTATGTCCCCAAAAGTACAGGCAACAAAAGCAAAAATACACAAGTAGGACTACCCAAAACTATAAAGCTTCTACAACAAAGAAAACAACAGAACAAATAGGCAACCTATGGAATGGGAGAAAATATTTAGAAACCATATATCTGACAAGGGGCTAATATCTAAAATATACATGAAATTCCTGGCTAAGCACGGTGGTTCACGCCTGTAATCCCAGCACCTTGGGAGGCTGAGGTTGGTGGATCACCTGAGGTCAGGCATTCAAGACCAGCCTGACCAATGCTGAAACCCCATCTCAATAAAAAGTACAAAAAAAAATTAGCCAGGCGTGGTGACGTACATCTCTAATCCCAGCTACTCAGGAGGCTAAGACAGAAGAATTGCTTAAACCCAGGAGGCAGAGGTTGCAGTGAGTCAAGATCATGCCACTACACCCCAGCCTGGGCGACAGAGCCAGACACCAACTCAAAAAAAAAAAAAAATGAATAAACAAAAAAGAAATTCCTACAACTTAACAGCAAAAAAACAAATAGCCCAATTTAAAAATAGACAAAGGAACTGAATAGACACTTCTCCAAAAAAGACATACAAATGGCCAAAAGGTGTATGAAAAGGAACTCAACATCACTAATCATCAAGGAAATGCAAATCAAAACCATAATGAGGTATCACTTCAGACCTGACAGAACAGCTATTATCAAAAAAATCAAAAGATAAAAAGTGTCAGTGAGGATGTGGAAAAACTGCAGCCCTTTTAACACTATTGGTGGGAATGTAAAATGGTGGGGCTACTATGAAAACCAGTATGGTGCTTCCCCCCAAAATTAAACATAAAACTACCATCCGATCCAGCAATCCCACTTCCAAGTATATATCCAAAAAATTAAAATCAGAATCCTGAAGACATATATGTACACAGTATTCACTGACCCAGTATTCACAACAGCCAAGATAAGTAGGTAACCCAAACGTCCACTGACAGATGACTGGATAAAGAAAATGTGATAAAATCAACACCCTATCATCAAAATTGAAAGAGCTAGAGGAGCAAGGTCAAAAAAACACAAAACCTAGCAGAAAACAAGAAATAACTAAGATCAGAGCAGAAACGAAGCAGATAGACACTCAAAAAGCCTTTCAAAAAAATCAATAAATCCAGGAGCTGGTTTTTTGAAAAGATCAACAAAACAGACAGACCGCTAGCCAGATTAATAAAAAAGTAAAGGGAGAAGAATCAAATAGATGCAATAAAAAATGATAAAGGGGATATCACCACAGATTCCACAGAAATACAAACCATCATCAGAGATTATTACAAACAACTCTATGCACATAAACCAGTAAACCTGAAAGAAACGGATAAATTCCTGGACACATGCATCCTCCCAAGCCTAAACCAGGAAGAAGTCAAAACCCTGAAGAGACTAACAAGAAGGGCGGAAGTTGAGACAGCAATTAATAGCCTACCAATCAAAAAAAGCCCAGGTCCAGATGGGTTCACAGCTGAATTTTACCAGACATACAAAGAGGAGCTGGTACCATTCCTTCTAAAACTATTCCAAACAATCCACAAAGACGGAATCCTTCCCAAATCATTTTATGAGACCAACATCATCCTGATACCAAAACCCAGCAGAGACTCAACAAAAAAAGAAAACTTCAGACCAATAACCATGATGAACATAGATGCAAAAATCTTCAATAAAATACTGGCAAACTGATTGCAACAGCACATCAAAAAGCTTATCCATCACTATCAACTAGGCTTCATCCCAGGGATGCAAGGCTGGTTCAACATCCGCAAGTCTATCAACGTAATTCACCACATAAACAAGAGCCAAAGACAAAAACCACATGATTATCTCAATTGATGCAGAGAAGGCCTTTGACAAAATTCAACAGCCCTTTATGCTAAAAACTCTCTATAAACTAGGTATCGATAGAACGTATCTCAAAATAATAAAAGCTGTTTATGACAAACCCACAGCCAATATCATACTGAATGGGCAAAAACGACAAGCATTCCCTTTAAAATCTGGCACTAGACAAGGATGCAGTCTCTCACCACTCCTATTCAATATAGTACTGGAAGTTCTAGCCAGAGCAATCGGGCAAGAAAAAGAAATAAAGGGTATTCAATTAGGAAAGGAGGAAGTCAACTTGTCTCTATTTGCAGATGACATGATTGTATATTTAGAAGACCCCATTGTCTTAGCCCAAAAACTCCTGAAACTGATAAGCAACTTTAACAAAGTCTCAGGATACAAAATTAAAGTGTAAATATCACAAGCATTCCTATACACCAATAACAGACTTAAAGAGAGCCAAACCAAGAACAAACTGCCATTCACAATTGCTATAAAGAGAATAAAATACCTAGGAATACAACTAACAAAGGATATAAATGACCTCTTCAAGGAGAACTACAAACCACTGCTCAAGGAAATAAGGGAGGACACAAACAGATGGAGAAACATTCCATGCTCATGGTTAAGAAGAATCAATATGGTGAAAATGGCCATACTGCCCAAAGTAATTTACAGATTCAATGCTATCCCCATCAAGCTACTAATGACCTTCTTCACAGAACTGCAAAAAACTACCTTAAATTTCATATGGAACCAAAAGAGAGCCCGCATAGCCAAGTCAATTCTAAGCAAAAGAACAAAGCTGGAGGCATCACACTACCGGACTTCAAACAGCTACAGTAATCAAAACAGCATGGTACTGGTACCAAAACAGAGATATAGACCAATGGAACAGAACAGAGGCCTCGGAGGCAACACTGCACACTACAACCATCTGATCTTTGACAAACCTGACAAAAACAAGAAATGGGGAAAGGATGCCCCGTTTAACAAACGGTGTTGGGAAAACTGGCTACCCATGTGCAGAAAGCTGAAACTGGTCCCCTTCCTGACACCTTATACTAAAATTAATTCCAGATGGATTAAAGACTTAAATTTAAGACCTAATACCATAAAAACCCTAGAAGAAAATCTAGGCAAAACCATTCAGGACATAGGCATAGGCAAGGACTTCATGACTAAAACACCAAAAGCATTGGCAACAAAAGCCAAAATAGACAAATTGGACCTAATTAAACTCCAGAGCTTCTGCAAAGCAAAAGAAACAATCATTAGAGTGGACCGGCAACCAACAGAATGGGAAAAAGTTTTTGCAATCTACCCATCTGACAAAGGGTTAATATCCAGAATCTACAAAGAACTAAAACACATTTACAAGAAAAAAACAAGCCCATCCAAAAGTGGGTGAAGGATATGAACAGACACTTTACAAAAGAAGACATACATGAGGCCAACAAACATATGAAAAAATGCTCATCATCACTGGTCATTAGAGAGATGCAAATCAAAACCACATTGAGATACCATCTCACGCCAGTTAGAATGGCGATCATTAAAAAATCTGGAGACAACAGATGCTGGAGAGGATGTGGAGAAATATGAACACTTTTACACTGTTGGTGGGAGAGTAAATTAGCTCAACCGTTGTGGAAGACAGTGTGGCAATTCCTCAAGGACCTAGAAATTGAAATTCCATTTGACCCAGCAATCCCATTACTGGGTACATATCCAAAGGATTATAAACCGTTCTCTTATAAGGGCACATGCATAAAAAGGTTCACTGCAGCAATGTTTACAATAGCAAAGACTTGGAACCAACCCAAATGCCCATTGATGATAGACTGGACAGGGAAAATGTAGCACATAAACACCATGGAATACTATGCAGCCATAAAAAACGATGAGTTCATGTCCCTTGTAGGGACATGGACTAAGCTGGAAACCACCATTCTCAACAAACTGGCACAAGAACAGAAAAACAAACACCACATGTTCTCACTCATAGGCAGGTGTAGAACAACAAGAACACATGGACACATGGAGGGGAGCATCACACACTGGGGTCTGTCAGGGGGAAATAGGGGAGGGACAGCGGGGGGTGGGGAGTTGGGGAGGGATAACATGGTGAGAAATGCTAGATGTAGGTGATGGGGAGGAAGGCAGTAAACCACATTGCCATGTATGTAGCTAAGCAACAATCTTGCATGTTCTTCACATGTACCCCAAAACCTAAAATGCAATAAAATATATATTAAAAAAAAAAAGAAAATATGATATATTCACTATCTGAATTGGAACCTGTCTGGTTATCCAATTTGATGAACCAAGGAAAGCCTTAAGTTTAAAAAAACATTTACATTTAATATTACAACATAAAAGTGCTTTTATTACAGAATTTCTACCCAAAATATGTAAGAATATTTCTTATGTTAAATAATAATGATAGCTGAAGTGTTTATAAATAGAATCATACAATGTTTAGAAATTGTTTAAAATTAGTTCTGGGGGCAGGTGTGGTGGCTCATGCCTGTAATCCCAGCACTTTGGGAGGCTGAGGCAGGTTGACTGCTTGAGGCCAGTTCAAAACCAGCCTGACCAATGTAGCGAAACCCCTTCTCTACTAACAACAACAAGAAAAAGCTGGGGATGGTGGTACATGCCTGTAATCCCAGCTATTGGGGAGACTGAGGCACAAGAATTGCTTGAACATAGCAAAACGTATAAACTTTCAATAATATCATTACTTCAATTTTTCTTTAAAAATTTTTTATGTGATTCCATAAACATGAGTAAACAAAAATGTAAAAGGATGTTTGATGACAGCATTGTTTATAATATTAAAACAAACAAATTAAATAATCCACATGTCCATCAGGAGAGAATTGTTTAAATTAGCTACAGAATACCCAAACACTGGAATACTGTGGGACTGTTAAAACGTATGAGTAGCTAAGAAAATACCCATAAAATAATTTCTAATATATAGTAAATTAAAAATTAAATTGAATATCAAGAATTGTACAACTCTTACTGTGTATAAAAAGATACGTGTACTGTGCACATTTGTATGCGTACTTAGACTGACATAAAAACCGTCTGAAAGTCCAGATAAGAAACTGAACAGGGCTTTAAATGAAGCAAAAATGTAAACTTCACACTTTCTGTAATACAATTTTTTTTTTCTGAGATGGAGTTTCACTCTGTCTGTCCAGGCTGGAGTGCAGTGGCACAATTTCAGCTCACTGCAACCTACACCTCCCAGGTTCAAGTGATTCTCATGTCTCAGCCTCCCGAGTAACTGAGATTACAGGCATGTATCACCACACCTGGCTAATTCTTGTATTTTTTGGTAGAGATCGGGTTTCACTATGTTGGCCAGGCTGGTCTTGAACTCCCGACCTCAACTGATCCACCCACCTTGACTCTCCAAGTGCTGGGATTACAGTTATAAGCCACTGTGCCAGGTCTTTTTTTTGTTTTGTTTTTTTGAGAAAGGGTCTCACTCTGGTTGTCCAGGCTGGAGTACAGTGGTGCAATGTCAACTCACTGCAACCTCAACCTCCATAGACTCGGGTGATTCTCCCAACTCGGCCTCTGAAGTAGCTGGGATATAGGTGTGTGCCACCACACCCAGTTAATTTTTTTGTATTTTTAGTAGATACAGGGTTTCACCATGTTTCCCAGGCTGGTCTTGAACTACAGAACTCAAGCAATCCACCCACCTCGGCCTCCCAAAGTGCTAGGATTACAGACATGAGCAACCTCACCCAACCTGTTTAAAAATTTGTAACCACATATAATACTTGTTAAATTCAAAACAAATCCTGATGACTAATTGTCAAATTTTTAAAATCATATATATCCTGGTTACATAAAATGTAAATGAAAAAGAGTTAAAGAGACAGATGACCCTGAATGAAAAAATGCACTCCTACTGATTTTAGCATTAGATAAAAAGGGATCTAAGTTTTAAGCTATTATAAAGCACCCTCAGTCCCTATTTGGCTGACACAACTTAAGTATTTTAAGATAGCCTAAAATATTAAAACACAAGAATGCATTGTGAAAATAGTTAAAAATTGATAATGACCAAAGAACATTTCAGAATAAAAAATTGTCTACATCAAGCTTACCTTTAATTATCTGACACAGAACAAAGTTTGTAAAAGAAGCTTCTAGGTTCAGGATTTTTCCCAGAAAGATAAGACAAAAATGTGTGTCTCTGGGAGGGGTGGAACTGTATCTTCAAAAGCTTAAAATAAAACTACTATACCTATGTATACCACACAAATCAGCTTTCTAAATTTCAACTTTAAAAAATCGATGGGAGGAAAAAGTGGGGCTTCGGCTTTCATAATCAGCACTTTTAATATAGATTGCTTTGCTCTGTCCAAAACATCCCAAAATACATGATCTCATTATTTAAAGTTACTGAGCATAATGGAATTTTAGCCTGATGCAGCAGTCTGCATTAATTCATATGACCACAAATGTATTTCTTTTCCAAAGAAACTGCTTTCTCAAGCATAAAGGAACCACCCAGCAATAGGGCTTGTTTTTCCTTTCAGTGCAGCTTTCTTATGTGTAAGTTATCAAATATTAATCTAGTTGTTTCATATAGTGGAGCAGACTTCAAGTCCTTTAAAAGCTACAACTGCACATTTTTAAAGACATGCCAAATTCTGTTTAAAATGTCTATGGGCTTCGTTTCAATTCTGAGTATATGTTTATAAATCCTGGTTTGATTCATAAATTATTTATCTAAAAATTCAATAGAAAGCTATTGGCTGTAGACATTAATGGTATACTCTTAACACAAAAATTGATTGGCTTTGTCATGGAGACAGAAAGTAGAACAGTGGTTGCCAGGGGCTGGTATTGTTTAATGAATACAGAGTTTGTTTTGCAAGATGATAAGAGTTCTAGAGATGGAGAATTGTGGTGGTTGCACAATAGTGTGAATGCAGTTAATGCCACAGAACCGTACACTTAAACATGGTTAAGATGGGCCGGGCATGGTGGTTCACGGCTATAATCCCAGCACTTTGGGAGGCCGAGGCAGGCGGATCACTCGAGGCCAGGAGTTTAAGACCAGCCTGACCAACATGATGAAATCCCATCTCTACTAAAAATACAAAAATTAGCCAGGAGTGGCAGTGGGGGCCTGTAATCCCAGCTACTTGGGAGGCTGAGACAGAGAATCACTTGAACCTGGGAGGCAGAGGCTGCAGTGAGCCGAGATCATGGCACTGTGCTCCAGGTTGGGCAACCGAGAAGACTTCATCTCAAATAAACAAATAAATAAACAAAAGGTTAAGATGGTAAACCAAAAGAGAGCCCGCATAGCCAAGTCAATTCTAAGCAAAAAGAACACAGCAGGAGGCATCACACTACCGGACTTCAAACTATACTACAAGGCTACAGTAATCAAAACAGCATGGTACTGGTACCAAAACAGAGATATAGACAAATGGAACAGAACAGAGGCATCAGAGGCAACACAACTTATCTACAACCATACAATCTTTGATAAACCTGACAAAAACAAGCAATGGGGAAAGGATTCCCTGTTTAACAAATGGTGCTGGGAAAACTGGCTAGCCATGTGCAGAAAGCAGAAACTGGACCCCTTCCTGACAACTTACACCAAAATTAACTCCAGATGGATTAAAGACTTAAACATAAGCCCTGGCACCATAAAAACCCTAGAAGGAAATCTAGGCAAAACCATCCAGGACATAGGAGTAGGCAAGGACTTCATGAACAAAACACCAAAAGCATTGGCAACAAAAGCCAAAATAGACAAATGGGACCTAATGAAACTCCACAGCTTCTGCACAGCAAAAGAAACAGTCTCTCGAGTGAATCGGCAACCAACAGAATGGGAAAAAATTTTTGCAGTTTACCCATCAGACAAAGGGCTGATATCCAGAATTTACAAAGAACTCAAACAGATTTACAGGAAAAAAACAAACAAGCCCATTCAAAATTGGGCAAAGGATATGAACCGACACTTTACGAAAGAAGACATATATGAGGCCAACAATCATATCAAAAAATGCTCATCGTCACTGGTTATCAGAGAGATGCAAATCAAAACCACATTGAGATACCATCTCACGCCAGTTAGAATGGCGATCATTAAAAAATCTGGAGACAACAGATGCTGGAGAGGATGTGGAGAAAAAGGAACACTTTTACACTGTTGGTGGGAGTGTAAATTAGTTCAACCATTGTGGAAGACAGTGTGGCGATTCCTCAAGGCCTTAGAAATAGAAATTCCATTTGACCCAGCAATCCCATTACTGGGTATATATCCAAAGGACTATAAATCGTTCTACTATAAGGACACATGCACATGAATGTTCATTGCAGCACTGTTTACAATAGCAAAGACCTGGAATCAACCCAAATGCCCATTGATGATAGACTGGATTGGAAAAATGTGGCACATATACACCATGGAATATTATGCAGCAATCAGAAATGATGAGTTCGTGTCGTTTGTAGGGACATGGATGAATCTGGAGAACATCATTCTCAGCAAACTGACAGAAAAACAGAAAATGAAACACCGCATATTCTCACTCATAGGTGGGTGATGAAAAATGAGAACACATGGACACAGAGAGGAGAGTACTAAACACTGGGGTCTATTGGGGGGAAAAGGGGAGGGCCAGTGGGAGGGGGAGGTGGGGAGGGATAGCCTGGGGAGAAATGCCAAATGTGGATGAAGGGGTGCAAGCAAACAAAACACACTGCCATGTGTGTACCTATGCAACTGTACTGCATGCTCTGCACATGTACCCCAAAACCTAAAATGCAATAAAAAATAAAAATTAAAATTAAAAAAAATAATAAAAAAATAAAAAAAAAGATGGTAAATTCTGTTATGTGTATGTTACCACAATTAAAAAGAATTTTTAAAAGTAAATTGGCTTGTTTCTAAAATATTAAAAAAGAAGTTGCTTGGCTCCAAAGACAGTGAAGCAGTTAAAGTGCAGCCAACAACTCCATGTACCTGAGGTCAATTAAGAACAAAAACAGAGTACAGATTCAAGTAGGTTATCTCAATAAACTTCCTGCAATACTCCTAAGCAGCTATGTAATTTGGGCAACTCATTTAATCTCCCTGCACCTCAGTTTCGTTATTTACAGAATACAGAAAACAACCAGGTTTTTCTAATGATTCTGAGATAATACCTGTACAGTGCACATCGCAGTGACTGGAATATAAAAAGCACTCAATAAACTTTAGTTATTATTAGCAACCACATTAATATAAAAAGTTGATTTTCCCAAAGTAAAGAGAAATGCATGTGTTCCCAATTTAGGCAAAAATGCAAGAGGACAAGTGGATGTGTACGGCTAGATCATTCCAGGCTGACCAATTATGGCGGTATGTGGACCTTAATTTGAATCCACGTTTTCTCAAAAGGTGCTTCTAAGAAGGTCTGCAGGAGAATCCCCAGGGAACTTGTTCAAAATGCAAAGCTCCATGTGTCAGGCCAAACCTAGTGAATACCAATTTCTGGAGGTGAGGCTTGGAACTCCCAGCCACATCTGGCTGCAATCAGACACATTGTGGGGAATTTGAGGAGAGGAAGAGAGAGGGGAAATGAACAAAATCTGCTCTACAATGAGGCTTCCTAATTTCTCTGATTTTGATTAAATTTACTAGTAGGTAGGGCATGAATCTTGACATCCATTTCCATGACCAGCCAAATATATCATCTTATTTAAATATTCTTCCCTCTCCTACTACCTCCTCCTACCCCTAATCTCAATCCTAGATGGAAGAGCACACTACACAAATTCAGGACTCAAGCCTCTCCATCATACCACTTTTAGATATCCATTAATTTGCTTCCATTGTAGGAAGATGAAACCAAATTTCATGTTCTCAGGATAAGATCACACAAATTTAGGTATTATAATACCTATTTCCAGTATCTACCTGGTTTCTCATCTGGCCACTAAAGTGCTTTTAGTTACTGCCCTTCTCATGATCTTTAGCCAAGAATAGTACAACACTTTTGAAGAACCTTCCTTAGGGTAAGCAGGATATCAACTTAGGTTTCCTTTTGAGAATAATAACACCAATTTGACCAGGCGTGGTGCCTCATGCCAGTAATCCCAGCACTCTGGGAGATGAAGGTGGGCGGATCACTTGAGTTCAGGAGTTCAAGACCAGCCTGGGCCCCATCTAACACACACACACACACACACACACACACACACACACACACACACACCTTGGCATGGTGGTGCACACCTGTAGTCCTAGCTACTCAAAGGCTGAGGCAGAAGATCACTTGGGCTCAGGAGGTTGAAGGTTTAGTGAGCTGTGTTCCATGCCACTGCACTCCAGCCTGGGCAGCAAAGTAAGAACCTGTCTCAAAACAAAACAAAACAAAAAACAATACTCCTGGAGCACGAACCTGGAAAGCATTCAGGCCCTTGAAGAAGTGTGCATTTTTATATTCATGTGGTTGCTATTAACAGCTAAGGTTTCTTGAGTGCTTTTTATATTCCAGTCCCTGTGATGTGTACTGTATACGCATTATCTCATAGAATTGTTAGAGAAACCTTATAAATAAGAAAACTGAGGTTCAGACAGATTAAATGAATTGCCCAAATCACATACCTGTTTCGGAGTAGAGCAGGATATAGGAGAACAAGGTTAGGAAATGAAAAAGCAAAATTAGAAGTTACCTCTGAAATGTTTTTCTTTGAGAAGTATGTCTAGCTTATTCTTCCTGTCAACCTGAGAAGCAGCCTTATACATTTTACCTGACAAGAAAACCCACTACTTCATCTGCCATTATCAGGAATTAACAAAAGAGTCAAACTGCTGACCATCAGTCACTAAACCCTTCTACAGTAGACTACAATAGGAAATAGGGTAGTCTGGAAGAGAAACAACAGCAACATACAGTCTTGAAGCTCACCACCCCACAAAAAATAAAATAAAATAAAACTTCCTAGAAAAGCTATTCACAAAGTGTCAATTGAAAGAAAATGCTACAGCCACTTCTCTAACAAGAACAAAACAAAAATGGTGTGGTTTTTTCCCAAAATGATTATACAACTGATCCTAGAGAAAAATTACTATCTCTAGAGGTACCCTCCCAGCCACACAGATGTTTGTTAAGTACCCTTTCCAAACAAAGCAGTACCTTAGGCAGAAAGTGTGGCTGAAATTCCAATATAATTTTTTTTGAGATGCGGGCTCACTACGTTGCCCAGGCTCAAGTGCAGTAGCTATTCACAGGCAAGATCATCACACACCACAGCTTTGAATTCCTGAGCCTAAGGATTTCTCTTGCCTCAGCCTCCCAAGTAGCTAGGACTATAGGTGGGCATCAACACATCTCCCTAACAAATTTCTTTATAACAAGAAATCTTCTAAGCTGCAAAGTGATGCCAATTTCCATCCTGAGCTAGAAAGCAGGCATAATAACAGTACCTACCTCAAAGGATTTTTGAGAGGACTACAAGAGGTGACTATGTAGAAACTGTTTTAAACAGCACCTGGCATTTGCTAGAGGAACAGAAAATGTTAACTGCTGCCGCTAAGTTTTACACAACCAAAAATTCTAGATAAACCTTGGCAATTTGCTTAAATGGAAAACTGACTTAAGAAACCAAAATGCAGTAAGAGGGTTATTTAAAATAGACAAGAAGTGCCTGCAGGTGAACAATGCCATAACTACGCCATACGCAGGATTGGGCAGTATTAAGGGGCACAGGACTCAACCAAAGAAAGGCTACAATTTCTGCCCTTGAAAAGTGACAAGTTAATGAGGGAAACAGGACAAACACTCATGTGAGACTAGACTTTTTGCATCTGAGCCATCTACCAATGACCATCAATGATTCCCCAAAAGGCTGAGCCTCCATTGCTGCTATTTCAAAGCCAATTCCTCTGGGGCCCCTGGTCTGAGTTTCTGTAAGCCCAGGAGCCCATGTGCAGAATGAACTATTGGATTTTCCTGTGCTGCTGTTCTGCTTAATTGCTTCCTCAGTTGTTCATACATGGATTTCCTTGTAGCACCTCAAAGGGAAGTTAAAAAATAGCAATTAATATTTATGACCAATATAATTTTAGAAGATATAACTTATCACCTTGCCAGGCACAAGGCACATCATTTATAGTGATGATAACCCTTAAGGCAGTAGACATAAGCTAAATGACATATGTGGCTAAGAAGAGAGACATGTCAATATAAAAGCAACCTTCTTATTTCTGGCTAACAAAGAGTCATTAACCAAACTGCCACCCATTCACCACAAGATATACATACCTAGTATCAGTAGAGCTGGACAGGCCCTTGCACAGGAGCAATTTAGGGAAGGGGGAATGAAGAGGTTAAAGCATTGACTAGAGTGTGCCAGTGCGGCAAACCCACAAATGAGCTGTGCTCCATGGATGCTTTGCAAAAGTTCACTGTTGGTTACTGAGAACTGTTATCTTTCATAGTAAGAAATAACAGAGAATGGTTTAAAAAAAAAAAAAAACCTGGCACAATGGCTCACGCCTATAAACCCAACACCTTGGGAGGCCAAGATGGTTGGATTGCCTAAGGCTAGGAGTTCAAGACCAGCCTGGCCGACATGGTGAAACCCCATCTCTACTAAAAACTACAAAAATTAGCTGGGTGTGATGGTGCATGCCTGTAATCCCAGCTACTTGGGAGGCTGAGGCAGAAGAATCACTTGACTCGGGAGAGGGAGGTTGCAGTGAGCCAAGATCATGCCACTGCACTTTAGCCTGGGTGACAGAGAAAGTGAGACTTTGTCTCAAAGAGGAAAAAGAAAATTTTTTTTCTAAATGGGTTTTACATTTATAGTCAGACTGCCTAGTATTTGCACCCTGAATCTACCCTTTTTTAGCGTTATAACTTTAACTCATTTAACTTCTCTAAGCTTTACTTTCTGACATGTAAAATGAAAATAATAAAGGATTAGGGTGATGAGTCAGCAAATAATGCACAGACAAGCCTTAGCACAATGCCTGGCACAAAGTTGTACTCAATAATTATTGTTATCCTTGAAAGAATAAAAATGGTGAGTAGGTAGCCAGAAAAGGCCACAAAGGTCTATTTTACCAATAATGTGGCCAAAATAGCAAATATTTATCAAACAAAGAAAAGATAGTAAAACCAAACACTGGCAATATTATAATAGTTATAGACAGAAAATAAAATGAACATGTTTTTAACACTGTGTGAAATTTTTGCTGATTCTCAAGAAAATTTGACACCCTGAAAGAGCTTTAAAGATGGATTACATAGATTCACTCACTCAACGAGCATTTATTGAGCACCTACAAACAATCTGTTAGGTAACAGAGACTGTGAAAAAGGCTAACAAATAATACATTACAGTATTTTACACATTATAGCATGTGTAAAATGCTATAATGTACACAGAGCACAGGGATGGGAGGAATTCATTCTACCTCAGGTGTATCAGGGAAGAAAGATCCAGGGCAGCATACCACAGAAGAAATGACATTTGAGTTGGGTCTAGGATTTGACCAGTGAATGGGAAGAGTAGCAACTCCAGAAAGAGGGAACAACAGGAGTCAATACCCAGAGGCATCTGGCAAACACCAACAGGCACCTGAGGTATCTAGCAACCTATAAATAGCGTGTTTTGGACAGAGACTAGGGTATTGGGGAGGGGAGGAGGAATCACAGAAAGGAGACTAAGCCTGGGTAACATATCAAGATCCTATCCTACAAAAAATTAAAAAGTAACCAGGCACCTGTACCAGCTACTCAGGAGGCTGAGGTGGAAGGATCACCTGAGCCTGGGGAGGTCGAGGCTGCAGTGAGCCGTGATAGCACCACTGCACTTCAGCCTGGTGACAGGGCAAGACCCCATCTCAAAAACAAAACAAAACAGGAGACTGTAAATGTAGGCCTGAGAAAACCTGTGATGGCCGGAGGAAAAGGAAATAAAATCAGTATCTTGAAGGGATATTTATACCCCCATGTTCATTGTAGGATTATTCACAGTAGCCAAGATATGGTCACAACCTAAGTATCGACCAACAGATAAATGGATAAAAAAAATATGGTATACATATACGATGGAATATTATTCAGCATTTAAAAAACCTCATGCCATTTGTAACTAAATGAATGAACCTAGAGGACAGTTATGCTATGAGAAATAAACCAGACACAGAAAAGCAAATACTATATGGTCTCACTTATATGTGGAATCCTAGAAAGGCTGAATCCTAGAAACAGAGAGAATAGTGGTTTCCAGAGATAAGGGGGTGAGATGGGAAAATAATCAAATGGCACAAATTTTCAGATAGAAGATGAACAAGTTCTGGGGCTCTAATGCACACCATGAGTGGCATTTAGATTAGTTAATGTTATTGTGATAATCATTACACAATGTATATGTATATCAAATTATCATATTTACAACTTTGAATTTATACAATCTTTATTTGTCAATTAAATATTTTAAAACAATTTTTTCAAAAAGAAAACCCGTTAGGGAATTTGTGCATTCCTAGATTTTAGCATAAAGGTAACTGGATGTGGCAAGACTTCGGTTTTCAAACAGCACTATCTATATAAAGAAATGCAAGGAAATAACTACTTTAAAAGTCAGGATAATTGTTATTTTGGAAGGAGGGAAGGTTTTTGACTGGGATAGGGCACCTGGAAGGAATTCTGGGGTGACTGACAAAGCTCTATTGCTTGATCTGGATGGAGTTTCAAGCATGTTTGCCTTGTAATACTGTATTACGTTACATATTTGTTTGATTTTTTAAATCTTTGTCTCATTTTACAACAAAAAAGCTAAAAAGGAAAGAAAAAAACACCTTATTTTGCCATCATATAGGCCATTCAGGGCAGAGAGGGTGGTACGAAAGACGAGAAAAGAAGTTACTATCTTAAGATGAAAGATGATGAGGGCCAGGTCCACAGCAAAAATAGTAGGTGTAAAAAGAATAAAATAAACCCACTGGTGAAACATCTTGAGTAGACTGCCACAAACTTCCAAAGGGCTTTGGCAGGCCTGAAGGCTTAAAGAAAAGAGTGATTCCAGATTTGGACATAGTGAGTATGAGATGTCTTTGAGAATTCGAATACTAATTTCCTCTTGCTCATTTTAATACATGGCTTTCCTTTGCCTTGGTACATGTCTCTCAAAAGTAATACTCGATTTCCTACCATTTACAATTCAATTCATGTGTTTTGCTTTCATACGGGATAGAATGAGGAGGAGGAAGTTCTTGATATAATTGGGCAAAACTTGGAAAAGAGAGGAGGAAGATGGTTAAAAGAAATGTGCTAGTAGTAAAAGACAAAAGCAAAGAAGATAATATCCCATGTGAACTACTCCACTGAAAGGGAAGAAAGGATATAGAAGGGAAGAGCTATTGGGTTAGCTTCCCAAGCTGATCAGCAAAACTCAAGGGAAGGGGGATACATCATGCATGTTCCTTATTTTCACATCTGGGACTTTCTTAACAATATGTAATCTAAAGGAGAATTATAATAGAAATTTGAAAGTAAGAGTGATGGGTAAATAAGACAGACAAGAAAAAATTATTCCACACTATGTTAGCACACAACGGAGAAGCAAGTAATTTTGCTTATCTACAAGTCACAACAAACTGTCCTCACTTGGGAGAAAAGACAGATAAGCAACTGTGTGTTAGATTAATTACAGTCTGAGACAAAGCAGCCCAGGCCCATAGAGTCCTGAACCTGGGTTGCTATGGCCCATAATTTAACAAATGCATGTACAACTAACTTTGATAACACTCAATTGGAAATATTAAGATGTTACCCTCAGAGTCCTGCTTCCATTGCATAATAAAAGAAATTTAACTCCCATTTACTGAGCACTTACTCTATGCCAGGCACAGTCTAAGCCTTCAGCAAACATTATCTGATTGAAACCTCACAGCAAGCCCATGAGCTAGGTGTCAGTAATCATTACCACATTACACATAAGGAAACTTGTATGCCTTCAAGTGGTAACTCTAAGGTAACAAGACATGAGGTAGACTGCATAAAGCAGACTTGGGCCTGGGCTAAAGGGAGTGCCTGCTTCATACATGGTTCAACCCAGGCCAACAGAGTAAAACATTTCATAGGGATTAGGGGCTATATCTCTGGTTGCTGATATAGAGTGATTTTTTTAGGCCTTATCCTTCCTCAGCATGTTTATCTCCTACCAGTGCAACATGTGGCAGAGGTAGGCGGCTGGTAGCAATTCTAAGATTTGGGATCCCAGCCAGCTCTCTGTTTCTTTCCATCAGAAATATAACCAACATCTGGCAGAATCAGCAAACGTCAAGATGTATGGGTCTCCACTAATTCATACATTACAAACTAGTTTCTCAAAATTGGTCAAATTCCATTACAGAATTACAGTTCAGCTGCAATGAATACTAAATACATATGAGCCATTAGTTGAGACTTAGAAATCTCTTTGCTCTATGGAAATTTCTATTCTGGTAGTAGTTGTTGCATGAGATTTTATCTTTATCGCACTTTTCCTGGCAGCAGTAAAATTCCATTTCCATCAACTGTTTCCTCTCAGGAAAGAAGTCTCTCAGGAAATACTCAAAACATTGTTCAACAAAGTTCTCAAATATGAATCATTTTCAACTGCCAGGAAGACACTCCTTTCTCCTGTTGTGCATCATAATAGGCTTTCTCTAAAATGACACTTTGGGGGAAGATATACTTATTTGGGGAAAAAAGACAATTATTAACTACAGTGTAAATCCTTTATTCTTCTCCCTCTAAGGCTTTGCTTAAGCAGTTCCCTCTGCCTCATCTACCTTCTCCCCAAATCTGCCTGTCCAAGACCCACCAATGCATTCATTCAAACATTTCCAAAACAGATTTTTGGTCCTATAATATCAATGTATTAAAAATTTGCCAGGCAAAGATTATAGTATGATCACAGCAGGACACGGGATCATGATGGACATTCTGATATTTTCCTTCAATGAAAAGCTTTTTAGGAAGAAAAAACATATACAGCTGGCCCTTTAAGGACAAGTAGGAAGAATTCAATGAAAGAGAAAAGGAATTTATGGCAGCCAAAAAGAGGCCAAGAGGAGGCAACTTAAGGTTGTCCAACTACAAAGAGCACAACTGATTAAGGACCCCATCTGCCGCTGAAATTGATCCTAGTGTCTGTACTAACTCACACCTCCAAAGGGATGCTTCCAACCAACCACTTGAGTACAGCAGGGATACTAAAGCAGACTGTTGCTGGAAGGTGCCGGATTCCACTAACAGCTGACTTTGGACTCCCAAATAGCTTGTCTGAATCTTCTTTAGACTGCACAGCAGTCTGGAAAGCTTCTGCCTAACCAGCTCTCCCTATCCCGTTCACTAGGGCTCAGACTTGCATCAAGGACTAACGGCACTCAGTCTTCCCAGCCCCCTCACCATTGTCTGTTCAACATGCATTTTCCGCTAATAAACCCTTGCCAGTTTAATCCTGTGTGCTTGTTTTGCAAAGGACCCAGATTAATACAACATTCTATACAGAGGGCTCAGCATAAACACCCAGATGTATGAAAAATCATGATAGGTTCTAAGCACCCCAAGGAGTAGTATGTGCCTGGATCAAGCTGTGGAAGTATAGAAGAAGCTGTGCCAAATCAGTGGAGGCCGTGTATGTCCTGATAAGAAACTTCAGCTTGGTCCTATGAGAAACAGGGAGCCACCAGGAAGTTGTAAGCAAGGAAAGGACATGTTTTCAAAAAACTGTTCTGCTGGCAGAATGAAGGTTGGACAGGACAAACCAGAAATTGGAAGCACTTCTATGTATGCTTCCATCTTGTCTGCTAGCTTGTGAGGTACGGAAGAATGAAGAATGAAATCATATTTTGTGCTTGTTTTGCTTTAATCTTAGAATGGTCATTAACACGAAGAAGCTACTCAAGAGATCTCACTAAATCTACAAGGTTGGGCCTCACATCATGTCCCAGAATTTTAGTTAAAGCCACTCAAAAGTTTCATGATGTCTGGTCATTCCTGCTTGGACACTGGAACCCTCTCCAGTCAATCTAGAAAGAGATGGTTATGTGTATGAAGGGTAGAAGAAATTACTCCCAAACTTTGCCTCTTGCCAACTGATTATTTCATGAACTCCTTTGAAGACAGGTACCTAATCATATTTGTTGATCCTAACTGTGGGACAAAGGTAGTCATTACACTTTTTTTTTTGAATGTTTACCAAATCAATGAAATTTAGAGAGCCAGATCAAGCTCAATCAATTTCTACTTCACTCTCCTAATTCCTGTCCTTCCCTTCCTCCGTCTGTCTCTCTCACACAAACACAAACACATGAAGGAACATACCCACTCACTTCCAAAGAAAGGCAATACTATATAGCGAACTAATAATGCTTTTATCCCAAACACCTGCATTTAAATTCTGACCCTCCCATTTACTACTCCAAGACTTCGTGATACAAATTGTCTGATGGACCTCACTTTCCATCAAGTCGGATTAAATAAGAAAAACACACACACTGCCCAGTAAACACTATTTTTCTTAACTTTCCCCTCACTTTTGATGGCCTAAAAGACCAAATGAAGAGAAAGCAAAAACATGCTATCTGTATTGTATGTTAAGCAAGAGAGTTAGCACTTCCCTAAGAATGGAAGAGTTTCTATGATTTATGAAACACACATATGGTTAAGAAATTGCTATCTACTTCAGGTCATTTATCCATGATTTTTATCCATAAAATAAAAGAGACTAATCTATTATTGCCATGTGGAGTTTAGACTAGGAATGCAAGAATGGTTCAGCATTCATAAGTCAAACACAATGCCATTCAGTGTCAGCAGCCTAACTAAGAAAGAAAATCTGTATGACTATTTCTATAGGTGCAGAAAAAGTACAACGTTCATTCAATAGCCCTTCACGATTTAAAAAAAGAAAAAACTCAGCTAACTAGAAATCAAAGGAAACTTCCTCAGCCTGAAAAAGAGCATCTATGAAAAACTTGCAGCTAACTCTCACTTAATTGTAAAAGACGAAATGATTTCCCCCTAAGATCAGGAAGGAGGCAAGGAATCCACTCTTACCACTCCTATTCGACATCATATTGAATAGAACGCCTAGCTAATGCAATAAGGTACAGAAAAAAATATAAAGATACTTAGAGATGGGAGAGGAAAAATAATACTGCCTTTATTCACAGAAAACATAATTATCTATACAGAAAATATAAAAGAATCTACAAGAAACTACTAGATATTAGGCTGGGTGCCATGGCTCATGCCTGTAATCCCAGCACTTTGGGAGGCCGAGGTGGGAGGATCATGAGGTCAGGAGTTCGAAACCCACTTGGCCAGCATGGTGAAATCCCGTCTCTACTAAAAATACAAAAACTAGCCAGATGCGATGGCAGGCACCTGTAATCCCAGCTACTCAGGAGGCTGAGGCAGGAGAATCGCTTGAACCCGGGAGGCAGAGGTTGCAGTGAGCTGAGAACAGGCCACTGTACTCCAGTCTGAGCAACAGAGCAAGACATTGTCTCAAAAACAAAAACAAAAACAAAAAAAAAACACTACTAGATATAATTAGGGACTGGAAAAGTTGAAGAATATAAGATCAATACATACAAATTGTTCTTTTTTCTTTTCCGTGCTATATTTTTAAAAAAATGTATTTTTATACACAACAGTGAACAAGAAAATGAAATTTTTAAAAGCACCAGTTGCAACAGCATCAAGAAATGTGATACTGAGGGGTCAATCTAACAAAGTATTAGAAGATTTCTAGGCTGAAAAGTATCAAAAACACTGATGAGAGAAATCAAATACTTCATGGAGATAAGCTGTGTTTATGGATCAGAAGACTCAATATCATCAGTATTGCAATTCTCCTCCAAATTGATCTACAGATTTTAATTTGTCATAAATAAAATCCCAGGTTTCTTTTTCAAAAATGTATAAGGGAATTCTAAAATTATATGGAAAAAATAATTTAGCATAACCTAAACAATTTTGTAAAAAAAAAGTTGGAGTACTCATAACCAATTGATCTCAAGACTTAAAATAAAGCTATAATATTCAAGACAGCACAGTATTGGCAAAAGGATAACATGTAGTTTCACTGATATGAAACACAATAAAGATTCCAGAAACTGACCCATGCATATATAGTCAATTAATTTTTGACAAAGATGCCAAATTAATTTAATAGACAAAGTATACTTTCTTAGTCTTAAAAACAAATGATGCTGGAACAATTAGATATCTCTATATTCAAAAAATGAATCTCTTGCACTATACATAAAAGTCAACTGGAAATGGATCACAAACTGAAATGTCAACACTAAAGCTATAAAATTTATAGAAAAAAATAGAAGCAACTCTTCATGATCCTGAGTTGGGCAATTGTTTCTGAGATAGAACAGAAAAATCATTAACCATAAAGAAAATATTGAGGCCGGGCATAGTGGCTCATACTTGTAATCTCAGCCCTCTGGGAGGCCAGGGTGAGGGGATCTCAAGTCCAGGAGTTTGCAGCCAGCCAGGGCAACACGGTAAAACCCTGTTTGTACAAAAAATACAAAAAATTAGCTGAGCATGGTGGTGCACGCCTATAGTACCAGCTACTCGGGAGGCTGAGGTAGGAGGATTGCCTGAGTCCAGGCGGTCAAGGCAGCAGTGAGCCGTAATTGAACCACTGCTCTCCAGCCTGGGTGACAGAGCAAGATCCTGCATGAATAAAAAGAAAAGACTGAAAAATGGAACTTCAATCAAAATTTAAAACTACTGCTCTTTGAAACACACTCTTTAAAAAGTAAAAAGACAAGCCATAGACTGGGAAAAATATTCGCAGAACACTTATCTGATAAAGGACCAGTAGCCAGAATATATAAAGAGCACTCAAAACTGTATAATTTTTTTTTTTTGGAGACAGAGTCTCGCTCTGTTGCCCAGGCTGGAGTGAAATGGCATGATATCAGCTCACTGTAACCTCCATCTCCCAGGATCAAGTGATTCTCCCGCCTCAGCCTACCGAGTAACTGTGATTACAGGTGTCCGCCATGACACCCAGCTAATTTTTTATTTTTGGAGAGACAGGGTCTCACCATGTTGGCCAGGCTGGTCTCGAACTCCTGATCTCAAGTAATCCACCCACCTCGGCCTCCCAAAGTACTGGGATTACAGGTGTGAGCCACCTCTCCCGACCCAAAGCTGTATAATTTTTTAAAACCCTGCCGAATCAAAAAAATGTTAAGACACTTGTTCAAAATCATTAGTCACTGTGAAAAATGCAGAATAAAATTATAACGCGATACTGCTATCCACCTACCAGAATGACTAAAGTTTTAAAACAGACAATAACAATACTGGTGAGGATATGGAGCAAATGCAACCTTATATGTTGCTGTTATGAAACAAAAATGGTATGATCCCTTTGAAAAATAGTTTGGCAACTTTATAAAGTTAAATACATACTTTTCACACTACCCTGCCATCTCACACCTATATATTTACCGAAAACAAGATATACGTCTACACAGAAATGTGAACACTTTTTTTTTTTTTTTTTTTTTTTGAGACGGGGTCTTACTCTATTGCCCAGGCTGGAGTGCAGTGACGCAATCTCAGCACACTGTAACCTCCGCCTCTCGGGTTCAAGTGATTCTCATGCCTCAACCTCCAAGTAGCTGGGACTACAGGCACGCACCACCACACCCAGCTAATTTGTGTATTTTGGCCAGGCTGGTTTCGAATTCCTGACTTCAAGTAATCCACTCGCCTTGGCCTCCCAAAGTGCTGGGATTACAGGCATGAGCCACCACCATGTCCAACCTAAAAACAAATGTTTACAGCAACTTTATTCAAAATCACCAAAAAGTGAAAACAATCCAAATGTCCATCAGCTACTGGTGAATGGATACACAAATTGTAGTGTATCTATTTAGTAGAATTCTACTCAGCAATGAAAGGTAGTAAACTGGATAAATCCAATGACATAGATGACTCTCAAAAGCATTATGCCAAGTAAAACAAGTCAGACTCAAAGGCTATATATTTTGATCCCATTTATATGAAATTCTAGAAATGAAAAAACTGTAAGGAACAGAAATCAGATTAGTGGTAGCCAGGGGTTGGCAGTTTAAGGAGGGGACTGACTACAAAGGAGCAAGAGGGAACTTTTTATGTGACAGAAAATTCTATCATTTGATTTCAGTGGTGATTACAAATTATATAATTTTGTCAAAATTCATTGATATTTACATACCTAAAAAGGGTGAATTTTACTGTAAGTAAATTATACCTCCATAATTCTCGAGAAAAAAGTTGTATTTAAAAATAACAACCAGGGGACAGGCGCCGCAGCTCACGCCTATAATGCCAGCACTTTGGGAGGTCAGAAGTTCAAGAGCAGCCTGGCCAACACAGTGAAACCTCATCTCTACTAAAAATACAAAAACATTAGCCAGGTGACTGCAGTGGCAGGCACCTGTAATCCCAGCTACTTGGGAGGCTGAGGCAGGAGAATCGCTTGAACCTGGGAGCTGGGAGGTTGCAGTGAGCCAAGATCACACCACTGCACTCTAGCCTGGGGAACAAAGGCAGACTTCATCTCAAAAAAAAAAACCACCTCAGAAGTAGCTAAGTATTTTAGACAGACATCTAAAACTAATTTGAACTGAAAAGGGTGATTTCTAACTGTAAGTTTGAGATCCATGATTAAAGCACAGGAAGATATTCAGGGCAGATAAAGTTCATGAAAGTTGTGTATATGTTTTTCACTGTTAATTAATATAAGTGTGTAAAAAGGGGCTCTGGAAAGAAGGTGAGAAGCGCATAATTAAGAACCAAAATACCCCATTTGGTATTTATTCAAAACAGGCTGACAACAGAATAAATGGCCATAATTGTCCTTACAAATTGCTTGAGTTTGTAGATGACTCATTCAAAGAACTGCCTAATGAGACAACAACCTATTCAAGTACTAATTCTCCTCACTTCACAACCACTCTGATTTAGAAGAGAAGGATTGAAACATTTTTATTCTATGCAATTTCTCCCTCTTGATCAGAGTTCTGAAAAGACATAATAGAGGCTTATCTTGGCAGCAGAAATGACAGAGTGCAAGAGGGTCAAGAGTTTTCTAAAACCCCTAAAGGGCTTTTCTCTCTGTTTGGGCAGGCAGGTAGCTTATCTAGCAATGGATGAGCCAGTGTGCATGATTCCGGCTTTGCAAGGAGCTATGGTCAAAACAGTGTAGTTTTGTGTGGTGGCTCACACCTGTAATCCCAACATTTTGGGAGGCAGAGGCAGGAGGATTCCTTGAAGTCAGGAGTTTGAGACCAGCCTAGCTAACAAAGCAAGATCTCATCTCTACAAAAAAAAATGAAAAAGTAAAATAAAAAAAGAATAGTCAGGCACAGTGGAACATGCCTGTGGTTCCAGCTACTTGGGAGGCTGAGATGGAAGGATTGCTTGAGCCCAAAAGTTTAAAGCTTCAGTGAGCTATGAAAATGCCACTATACTTCAGCCTGGGTGACAGTGTCAGAACCCATCTCTAAATGAAACAAAACAGTGGTAGGATTCATTTAAGTACCATTATCAGAGCCCCAAGGAAGAACTAAATTAAAAAAACAGACTACAGAAATTGTATTGATTCACTCATTCCTTCATCTATTCATCCAATAAACATTTATTGACTGCCCACTCTGGGCCAGGTTCTGTGTTAAACTGAAGACATAAAGATAACCTGGACTGATGTAGTTTACAATCTTCTGGTGGGGGTGTATAAAGTGCAACAGCATCCAAGAGGCTGGAGTACACCTTAACAGAAGAAGAAAGTAAGACTTGTGATTTTTCCCCATATACCATTTTCTGTCAAGTTCTCAGTGCCCCAGAGTTCACCAGGAAATCAAAAATAGTGACCAGGCAGTGGGAATAGCACATGCAATAGAAGAACAGGTAGGCAGGAAACTGCATGAAGTTCCAGGGTACTAAGAACTTAATGGAAAATAGTACATAATAAGACTGGAGAGGTAGGCACGAATCAGAAAGGTCAAAGGCTTCATGAGTTGTCCCAAGAAGTTAGATTCCTTGTGGGGTGTGGTGTAGAAAATGGGGAGGCTATGAACAGGGGAGGAACAAATCAAGATTTGCATCACAAAAGATGATTCCAAAAGCAAGTCAGGGATTGGCCAAAAAAAAAGAAGAAGAAAGAAGATGGGAAGTTTCCTGTATTTTTGCTGAAAAGCTGGTGGTGGGCTAGAAAGTTGGTGTTAACTAATGGGTACTAGTTTAATACCTGAGTGACTAAATAATCTCTATAACAAACCCCCATGACTTAAGTTTAACTATATAACAAACCTTTTGTTACCTATAAAGTATAAGCTATTGTTTAAGTATGTCTGATTTCTCTAATTAGTAAAAGTAGGCCTTTAAGGAAAAAATTTTAAAATTTACCTAATAACTGGCTGGGCACCGTGGCTCATGCCTGCAATCCCAGCACTTTGGGAGGCCAAGGCAAGCAGATCACCTGAGGTCAGGTGTTTGAAACCAGCCTGGCCAACATGGTAAAACCCCATCTCTACTAAAAATACAAAATTAGCTGGCTGTAGTGGCATGCGCCTGTAATCCCAGCTACTTGGGAGGCTCAGGCAGGAGAATCACTTGAACCCAGGAGGCAAAGGATGCGGTGATCAAAGATCGTCCCATTATACTCCAACCTGGGCAAAAAGAGAGAAATTCCACCTCAAAAAAAAATTTTACCTAAAACTACACACTTTCTTTAACTCACAATAAATTCTGCTGAATGAATAAATAAAACGAACCAGTCTCCTCTCCAGAATCATAGACAGAAAAATCAATATAAACCTATTTTTAAAAAGATAACTGTACAGTGTATAAAGCTAACAAACACTACTTCAGACAGGTGACCAAGTTAACATCACCAGTGATAAGTCTGTTGACACTATGTACCATGGATATAATAATGATGAGAATGGCCCTTCACCTCCCTGGTCTTCCTCCCCAAAATCCACAACTGACATCTAATCATGAGAAAAACATCAGACAAATCCCAGTTGAAGGACATTCTACAAAACACCTGACCAGTGCTCCTCGAAACTGTCAAGGTTTCCACCAAAAACAAGGAAAGTCTGAAAAACTGTCACAGCCAAGAGGAGTCCAAATAAATATGATGACTAAATATGATGTGGTGTCCTAGATGGATCCTGAAAAAGCAAAAGGACATTTGAGAAAAACTAAGGAAATATTAATAAAGTATAAACTTTAGTTAATTATATACATACATATATTTTTTTTCTTCCTATCTTTCTTGAGACAGAGTCTCACTCTGTCTGCCCAGGCTGGAGGGCAGTGGTGCAAGCTTGGCTCACTGGAACCCCTGCCTCCTGGGTTCAGCAATTCTCAAGTCTCAGCCTCCCAAGTAGTCCCACCTAGGACTACATGTGTCCCACCACGCCCGGCTAATTTTTTTTTATTTTAGTAGAAACAGAGTTTCACCATGTTGGCCAGGCTGTTCTCGAACTCCTGACCTCAAGGCCTGGTCAGCCTCCCAATAAGAAGAATATATTCATATTGGCTTATTAATTATGACAAATGTACCATTCTAATGTAAGATGTTAATAATAAGGGAAACTGAGCTGGGTGTGGTGGCTCACACCTGAAATCCCAGCACTTTGGGAGGCCAAGGTGGGCAGATGACTTGAGCCCAGGAGTTCGAGACCAGCCTGGAAACATGGCAAGATTCCATCTCTACTGAAGTACAAAAATCAGCTGGGCGTGGTGGCACATGACTGTGGTCCCAGCTACTAAGGAGGCTGAGGTAGAAGAATTGCTTGAACCCGGGAGGCTGAGGTTACAATGAGCCAAGATTGGGCCACTGCATTCCAGCCTGAGTGAAAGTGAGACACTGTCTCAAAAATAATAATAATAACAATAATAAGGGAAACTGGGTGTGGGGCGTATACAGGAATTGTCTGAAGAATCTTCACAAACTTCCTGTAAATCTAAAGCTATTCTAGGCCAGGTGCAGTAGCTCACACCTGTAATTCCAGCACTTTGGGAGGCTGAGGCAGGTGGATCACTTGAGGTCAGGAGTTCAAGAACAGCCTGGGCAACATAGTGAAACCCTGTCTCCACAAAAAATAGAAAAATTAGCCAGGCATGGTGGCATATACCTGTAATACCAGCTACTTGAGAGGCTGAGGCAGGCACTTGAACCCAAAAGGTGGAGGTTGCAGTGACTGAGATCACACCACTACACTCCAGCTTGGGTGACAGAAAAAAAAAAAATACATATTTCTAAAGCAAGTTTACAAATAAAAGTTAAACATAAATTTTAAAAGTAGTACTAGATTCTTCCACATGGTAAACAGACATAAGAGATACTGGAAAGTGACACTGAGGAAAATAATGTAAATAAACCTAAATATCCTGTAGCTCCCTTTTTTGGCATATCGCTCAAATTCATGGAGTTCCCCTAGACCTCATTAGGCAGAACTTAGATTAATAAATTTGTGCAGCAAAAAAAAACCCTATTTTTGTCTATTTGCCTTTTATTGTAGATGCACCTAAACATAGTGAGATATGTTGTTCACTATTTTTTCTAGTGATAAGTCAAACTAGAATCCAAAACTACTAATATACTAAAGGTCAACTTCAGTGAAAAGTGAATTGGGTTGAGCTCAGAGGCTCACGCCTGTAATCCCAGCACTTTGGGAGGCCAAAGGGGGTGGACAGCTTGAGGCCAGGAGTTCGAGACCAGCCTGATGAAACCCTGTCTTCACTAAAAATACAAAAATTAGCTGGGCATCGCATACTTCTCATTTCAGCTACTCAGGAAGCTGGGGCAAGAGAATCGCTTGAACCTGGGATGAGAAGGTTGCAGTGAGCTGAGATTGCGCCACTTCACTCTAGCCTGGGCAACAGAGTGAGACTATGTCTCCCCCCACCCGCCCCGCAAAAATAGTGTTTATTTTCTGTGCACCTTTCCTACTGGGACAGTCTGTCTAAGAAGTACTTTAGGCTGGGTGCGGTGGCTCACGCCTATAATCCCAGCCCTTTGGGAGGCCGAGGCGGGTGGATCATGAGGTCAAGAGATCGAGACCATCCTGATCAACAAGGTGAAACCCCATCTCTACTAAAAACACAAAAATTAGCTGGGCATGGTGGTGCACGCCTGTAGTCCCAGCTACTCGGGAGGCTGAGGCAGGAGAATTGCTTGAACCCAGGAGGCGGAGGTTGCGGTGAGCCAAGATCGTGCCATTGCACTCCAGTCTGTGTAACAACAGTGAAACTCCATCTCAAAAAAAAAAAAAAAAAAAGAAGTGCTTTAAGCACATGTTAGAAGCCAGGGACATTTAGCCAGGTGTGGTGGCACATGCCTGTAATCCCAACTACTTGGGAGGCTGAGGCAGGAGGCTCTCTTGAACCAGGGAAGTCAAGGCTGCAGTGAGTTATGATGATGCCAGTGTACTCCAGTCTGGACAACAGAGCAAACCCCTGTCTCAAAAAAAAAAAGAAGCCAGGGACATGAATTAGAACTGGGGTGGGTAAAAAGTGAATGGGCACTGACCCTGATTATCAGTTCCCAAGGCACTGACCCTGGTTATCAGTCTTTGGGCAAAAACTATCACTTGCTTTAATTCCTTCTTCTCATCCTTTGCTCCTTTTGAATCTGATGATTTCTAAGAATGAACCTTCTTTATGACACATGCTGTATATTATTTGGTTTGAAGCAGGCTTGAATTTAAATCAGTAAAGCAATGTTCTTTTTCAAAGCTCTCAGTTCTTAAGATATCAGAATTTGCAAAGAACACGTGTAGGGCTGTTACTATCCCTTCAGATCAATAGCTGAGTCACCGCTATGAGGTATTAAGAAAGGAATTAGGAAGACAAGCAAATCTTTAGGACTGCATCTATTCTGGCAAAAGAAACACAGTAGTGAAGCACAAACATATTTTAATAAAAACCATTTTAGCAAGTGAGTTCTTACCAAGCAAAGAAATCCTGGACCACTCTACCCAAATGTTTTCATAAGGGTTTTAGTTACGAGGCAATCAGATTCCAGGAGCTACAGGCAAAGAGAGAAGGCCTGAAAGTTGGGGGATGAGTAGATTTGGGCATCAAGTAGACACAGGAGCATTTGCACAAATACATTAGGTTCCCACTAAGTGCTCCAGAATATTCACTAAAATATTCGTTTTAATGTCAAATCCGCTCACAATTTAAATCTACATTTGAAACACGTTAACTGCATATACTTGTCTCCTAATTAAAGTAAAACTTAAAAGGAGATACTGAAAAACAATGGAGAAGGTCTCACTCAGCAAGAAATGATACTATTTAGAGTCTCCTACTTAAATAAATAACAGTACCTTCTGCTACTCTTAGTGACTTGTTGCCATAGAGTACGGTATGGAAAGAGTACAGTAAATTAATAGTAAATCTAAAGTAGTAGTGGCAACCAGTACTTTAGATAGTTGAGTTACAGCAACACCAACATTTACCTTTAATATGATGTGAAATGGCACTTCACCTCTTGTCTTCCAAAACACAGTAACACCAGTCTAATCATGAGAACATCAGACAAATCCCAAATGAGGGACATTCTACAAAATACCTGATGGTATCCCTCAAAATTGTCAACATCACCAAAATGAAGGAAAGTCTGAGAAACTGTCACAGCCAAGAAGAGCCTAAGGAGACATGATGACTAAATGTAATGCAGGGCCGGGCGCCATGGCTCAAGCATGTAATCTTAGCATTCTGGGAGGGCCAAGATGGGTGGATCACTTGAGGTCAAGAGCTCAAAACCAGCCTAGCCAACATGGCAAAACCCTGTCTATACTAAAAAAGAAACAAACAAAAATAAATTAGCCAGGCATGGTGGTGGGCGCCTGTAATGCCAGCTACTTGGGAGGTTGAGACAGGAGAATTGCTTGAATCCAGGAGGCGGAGGTTGCAGTAAGCCAAGATCGCATCACTGCACTCCAGCCTGGGCAAAAGAGGGAGACTCCGTCTCAAAACAAACAAACAAAAAAAAGTAATGTGGTATCTTGGAAGGGACCCTGGAACAGGAAAATGAAATTAAAGAAAAACTGAAAAAAATCTAAGTATAAACTTTAGTTTAAAGTAATGTATGAATATTGATTCATTAATTGTGATGAATGTACACATTACTAGTGCAAGATGTTAACAATAGGGGAAATGGGTGCAGGGTATATGGAAACTATACGATCTTTGTAACTTTTCTGTAAATCTAAAACGATTCTAAAATTAAGCTTTTTTTAAAAAAACATTTAAAAATATTTCTTGGTTATCTCAAGAAAGAATCCCCATTCAAACTCTGCTTATAACCAATATCAGAAAGCCAATCAATGAGCCCTGGACACCTGTTATACAAGAAAAAAACCTGCAATTCATTTCCTATGGATCATCTAATAGTCATCAGATGGAAGTGGTTTTGTCAAAATAGTGTCCTTGAGTTAAACATGAGGCAAATTAAGAGCCAGTGGCAAAATCCCGGATGAGCGACCTCTTTTAACAATGCGGTCAATCCATCAGCAACAACAGCTTGATGATGTAGCACAACCCTGGAGCCTGAACAGCCAAGAACATGCACATTCAAAACTTGCTAATGCATACTTTAGATACAAAATCAGAAACTACAGTCTAAGCTTTAGAAAAAAAAGGTTTTGTCATTTTACAATAGACATTTTTGAAACAAATTAAAACCAAACAACAGTTACTATAGAATCATAAGTATTATTAATTTTACAATCATTTCCTGCACTTATATGACACTACATAAAAGTTAGAATTCAGGAAGCAGAAGTTGTAGAACTCTTACTTTTTAAAGTTCAAGTTTGAGTTGACTTGTTTACAGTCTAGTTGGTCAAGGTCAAGTAGAGCTTGTTTACATTCCAGTTGACATCTGAAGACATCAACTGATAAAATGGGGAGGGGGGAAAAAAGTAGTTCATTACCCAGTGTTGGTCAGGAACAATGGACTTAATCTTATAACTAGGTAAGGAGGTGTAATCTGTACTTTATATTTTATTTATCAAGTATTATGAATGTTTGGGTTCCCCTCAACCCCAAATTCTTAATGTTGAAATCCTAACCCTCAATATGGTATTAGGAGGTAGGGCCTTTGAGAGGTGATTAGATCATGGCAGTTAAGCCTGGAAGAGTTAGTGCCCTTTAAATAAGCCAGACAGTTCCAAAGTGAATGGACACCATCCTGTTTGGAAGGCTGCTACTTGGATCAAAGAAGGTTAAAAACAGATCCACTCAGTGGGCTGAATTGCATGCAGTTTTTCTAACAGTGATGGAAGAATTGAACAATGCTGCAAACCCCTGTGTTTGGGTTTTTACTGACTCATGGGCAGTGACAAATGGCCTGGCCCTACACTCAGCAAGACGGCCATGGACACCTGGCCTACTAGAAGAATGCCCACATGAAGCACGGCCCTATGGAGATTTGAGGGGGTGCATTAAAGGAGTAAGTCAGTGCCCATCAGAATTCCCAAGTTCGGAAGGTGACTGCAATCATCAAGCAGATATCCCTGTGTGCTCCCTTGAGGTGGCACCTGGATCCATGAAATGAGTGAATATGGGGGTATTGTAGCACTACAGAGATGGGCTGAATATAGACATATTCCTTTTGCACCCTCCTCTCAAGCACAAAATGTCAGAAAGAACTGTTCTGTTTCTCAGCAAAAGAAACAGATTATTGGTGACTGTGGGGCAGATTCTCTGGTGCGAAGACCCTGAACATAGCCAGCAACTGAGACTGATGTTGGTAGCCCTGGGGGAAGCAAAAAATGGGACCTGACAAGAATAGACACTGACTCTGGAATGGGTTTTGCTTATCTAATGGAAGATGAAAATGCTCAGAGTACCATTAAAAAAAAAACACACAGAAAATTTTGCCTGGATTTGGATAGCTGACCATTTTTTCAGACCAAGGAGCACACTTTACAGCCCACAAAGTCCAACAATGGGCAGAGAGATATTCTCCTTAGAGAAACAGTTTGACAGAGAAGTAGACAACCTTGGCTGTCTAAAACGGGAGATAAAAGCATGAAAGGTTGGCTTACACACCTTCATGACTGTGCTCACATTCAACATGAGTGGGACTAGGGTATCCTTGCTAGATTTTTTTTCTCTCTGCTTTTCTGGTTTATCTGGGGAAGAGGAGGTGGGGAGGATGCTGGTGTGAAAGAAAAATAAATCTTGGAACCCCAAAATCACTAAGCTAAAGAGAAAAGTCAAACTGGGGACTGCTTAGGGCAAACCTGCCTCCCATTCTATTCAAAGTCAACCTCCTCACTGAGATGAATATTTGATTGCTTCCTTTGGAAAGGATAACCAGAAACTCAAAAGAATGCAATCTTTTGTCTCTTATCTACCTATGACCTGAAAGCCCCCTCCCAGCTTCAAGTTGCCCGGCCTTTCTCAAGTGAACCAAGGTACATATTGATTGATGCCTCAGGTCTCCCTAAAACGTATAAAACTAAGCGGTACCCAGACCACCTTACGCACATGTCGTCAGGACCTCCTAAGGCTGTTACAGGCCATCCTTAACTTTGGCAAAATAAACTTCCTAAATTAACTGAGAGCTGTCTCATATTTGGGGTTCACACTGCTATGACTGTGTAGTTCCTGTCAAGGGAAGACTACATTAACATAAAGAATACAGTTTGTTCTTTCTTCCTCAAATCACCTCAGGAAAAAAAATATTTACTTTTTTCTCCCCTGCCTGATGCAACGGCCCTAGTACCAGGGCTGCAACTACAAGTGCTAGAACAAAAGGGAAGATTTCTAATCAAAAAACTAAAACTATGTTTTTAAACCTTAAGTCAAAATTCCTAAGGTCATGATGGGTTGTGCCTTCAATCCATCTAGCAAAACTGGGGCTAACAGTGACTGCAGCTATATTGCCTGCTGGTAAAAACAGCTCACTAGTTCTGCACCTTTGTTACCGTATCCTGTCTGAATGGGAATGGACTGAGAAGGTACTTGCCAGACTTGTACTGCAGCCTGCAATCTAGACCAGCACAGAGGCAATTCTAATGCCTCCTCCAGAGTTGAAAAAGTTAGAATACTAATGGAGAGAAGGAGAAATACTAGCTGAAATGAATAAATAGGTTATTAATTGAGGAAAATTAAATATTATGTTACCAACTCAAGAATCTCGGAGCCAAGGATAACACTGTCTCTAAACTCAATAATCCCAGATGCCCGAAAAGGTAATGCTATATATATTTACCAAGGCCACTCCTGCTTTTGGGAGCTGACAAGATTGAGAGGAAACCCACAAACACGAGTGGCCTCATCCTAGAAGACATTCATATACTATGATTGGCTGAACTAATTATTAATGATTGTGAACAGCATATATTTTTATGTAAAAAATCCATCATCGGGCCAAACGCGGTGGCTCACGCCTATAATCCCAGCACTTTGGGAGGCCGAGGCGGGTGGATCACGAGTCAAGAGATCGAGACCATCCTGGTCAACAAGGTGAAACCCCATCTCTACTAAAAATAAAAAATTAGCTGGGCATGGTGGTGCGCGCCTGTAGTCCCAGCTACTCGGGAGGCTGAGGCAGGAGAATTGCTTGAACCCAGGAGGTGGAGGTTGCGGTGAGCCGAGATTGCGCCATTGCACTCCTGCCTGGGTAACAAGAGTGAAACTCTGTCTCAAAAAAAAAAAAAAAAATCCATTGTCAAAAACCAGGGGGTGGCCTGTGGTGTGATGATATATATATTCATCCATGGTTCCTGGCTCATAAATCCCATAGCCCTTGTTACAGTATTTTGTTATAATGTTGAGTGTGTTAGGACACAGGGGCAGGCCTCTGACCTTTTCCTGCCCTCCTTTGTTACTGAAGGTCTTAAGAGCCTTCCAAGAGAAAGTCCCACCCTATACGCTGGGAGAAGGAATGATGATGTCATGAAGCTTCCATAAAAATGCAACGGGTCAGGGATCAGTGAGCTTTCGGATAGCTGACACGAGGAGGTTCCTGAAGGGTGGCACCCCCAGGACGGGCCTGGAAGCTCTGAGCCTCTTTTCCCATACCTCACCCTATACATCTCTTCATCTGTATCCTCTGCAGTACCCTTTATAATAAACCAGTAAGCGTAAAAAAAAAAAAAAATTTTTAAGGCTAAAGAGTTTGCTATACCTCTCTCTCTGATCTCAACCAGAAGACAGCATCTGCAAACTAGGTAGAGTGTCCTCACCAGACATCTTACCTGTCAGAACCTTCATCTTGGACTTACCAGGCTCTAGAACTTTGAAAAATAAATTTCTGGGTTGTCTGAGCCAGCCAGTCTGTGGTATTCTGTTAGAGCAGCCCGAACTAGGACAAAGTTAACCTTCACTCAATATTCTTACAGAACACTGGTTCTCAAATTTTATTATGCGTCACCATCACCTGGAGGGTTTGTTAGAACACAGATACCAGGCCCTACCCCCAGAGTTTCTGAGGCAGCAGGTCTCAATCAGAGGCCTGTGAATTGCATTTCTAACAGCTCCCAGGTGATGTGGTGCACTCTCTTGTCTTTTGTGAACACTCCAACAACATTGAAAAACCTATGATCAAATGTAAGGACCTAAACAAAATTCAAAACCAAATTTATATAATTATGAATCTTTTGCTCTTTTTTCTTTTGCAACAGATATTTTTTAAGCATTTATTCCAGTGCCCAGAAATAGACTAGACACTGGTACTCGGGAGAGTAGTGAGTAAATTAAAACACACATGCTTTTTTATTTTTTAGATGTCGTTCTAGAGGTAGAGGGGAGCTAATAACTAGTCCCATAATTCATTAATTACAATTGCAGGAAGAGGTGCATAAGAGAAGTACAAGGTACTATGAGGTCCTCTAAGACTGGGTGGTCTGACATTAGCTTGGGTCAGGGAAGGCTTCTTTAAGGAAGAGACACTTGAACTTAGTTCTGAAGGAGGAGCAGAAATGGGGTCGTTGGGGAGACAGTTCCATACAGTGGGAAAATCACACACAGTATGAACAAAGTACAGTAAGAGGGTAGATGCCTCAGGGAAGTCCAGATACATTGTTGTAGGCAGGCATACGGAGCCTAGCAGGCAGAGTAAGTAGTTTGAATTGTGCTCTAAGTATGAAGGGAATTACTAGGGATAAGGAGTCTTACTAGAAACTGACTTAATGTATGTTTTAAAAAGAGTCAGCCTAGCTGCTTTGCAGAGGTGGAACAAAAGTAGCAAAAGTGGATCTAAAAAACATTCAGAGGACCACAGTCTGTGGAACTGGGTGATGAACTGGGTAAGATGAAGTGAGAGAAAGGAAGAAAGATTCAAGGCTAACTTTCAATGCCTCTACAACATGCTGTTAAGGGATTAGCAGTGCTTTTTCCAATCTGAATTGAATTGTTCCCTATGGCACAGTGTGAAAGAAAAAAAATGGATTTTATCTGTGCCGAGGAAAAGACGGGGCTTACAAAAATACTTAACCAGTAGAATGACAGATCAAATGTTTCCCTTTTCCAAGAATGGAAAATTCTTTTTGAGAGTATTGTATGTTAAGCTCATAGTTAGCTTTAATGTCTCCTTTCATAATTGTGGAAGCAGACTGACAGGGTTATTCATCTCATTCCATAGTCTCGGAACTACAGGAGCATCTTTCACCTTCTCAGGGCATTTATCACTTTCTATCTTGTATTTTCATTATATTATTAATGCATCCTATCTACCTTCTTAAACTGTAAGTTCCCTAGTGAAACATAATTTACTACAAAAACAAGAAATCCCAAAGACGATCTATTTACCCCAACCTAGGGATGTTGTAAGTAGGAAGGAGATTAGAGAAAGAATAGGCAGAAAATTATTTTCTTTTAGCTCATTAAACAAATGAGTTACCTTTAAAAACGTGATACAGAAAAAGGTTTTAAAACGTGATACAGAAAAAGTTTTTTTAAAGTACTTATGTATTTTATGTAAAAATGTTTAAAACAGCACTCAAATATGATTAAAGAAAATAGCAAAAAGTTGGAAAATACTGCCTGCTGTAATTGGAAAGGCTACTAAGCAAGATTTGGAAGATCAAGGGCAAAAATGAAAATACTTCCACTCTTTCATGTCACCACATCCTTAAACTGCACTGACAATGGCTAACTGAAGTAACTAGAGCTCTACAGCAAACTCACACTATAAACAATTTCTACCCTTAGCAAAAACCTACCTTCCCTCCTAATGTCCTCCCACACACACACAAATATCCCTACAGTCCAAGTATGTGCAACACTCTGAACTGTGTGTGTGTGGCAGAGGAATCTTAGTCCCTCCCTTCTTTGGGAGCTAAGCTTTCCATCTAAGAAAAAGCCAAGACAAGGCGGGGCACAGTGCCTCATGTCTATAAGCTCAGCACTTTGGGAGGTTGAGGCAGGAGGATTGCTGGAGCCCATGAGTTCAAGACAAGCCTGAGCAATACAGTGACACCTCATCTCTACAAAAAAAAAATTAGCTGGGGTCATGGCATCATAAACCTGTAGTTCTAGCTACCTGGGAGGCTGACGTGGGAGAATCACTTAAGGACAGGAGGTTGAGGCTGCAGTGGGCTATGGTTGCACCACTGTACTCTAGCCTTAGTGACAGGGCTAGATGCTGTCTTCAAAAAAAAAAAGCCAGGAGAAAATCTCTCAGACAGATACCTCAGTCCAGGTCCTAGCATTGTAACTCATTAATTTAACATTCATTAAGGCCTTGTATTGCTTGCAGTAGGTGAAACTTTGGCATAACGGTGCCTTTCCACACTAACTACACACTTTCTGATGGGGTCTGACTAGGTCCAAGATTCGAGCATGTTAAAACCAGACATGCATTCTTATAGACTTCCCAACAACCCAAAATGGTATTTGTTGCTCATAAAACTTCATCTGCAGATTTATTCAAATGACACCTTCTGAGTAAGGCCTTCATCACCCTTTGAAAAACTGCAACCCTCACCCCGGCACTTTCTGTCATAATTCTGTTTTATTTTTCGTTTATCACTCATCACTAGCATAAGAGATATTACAAATATGTTGTTTACTGCCTGTCTCCCTGTCCAGTGGGTTGTCCTCCCAAATCTGTTCTTCCTTTCTCGCTGAACACCTGGTTTTCCATCCATAAACTACATTTCCTTGTCTCCCTTATGGCTAGGGAGGGCTACATGACTAAGATTTCTCCAATGGCATGTGCACAAAACTGATACGTGAAAGTTCCTGGTCACCTTCCCAAAGAAGCTTGTACTAAATCCCTTTCCTTCATGTTGGCTGGTACTTGAAAACCAAATGCTGTGGAAGACAGAATTGACCCATGCAGCCTGGAATGCTGGATGGCCTCATAAAAAAGAGGCTGCTTACCTTCTCTGGGTTGTTATATGCCAGAGAACCAAATGTCTGTAATTTTTTTTGACCACTATATTTTGGAGCTTTTGTTACATTATTTTATCCTGTACCCTAACAACACCTTCCTATATTAGAATATAAGACCCAAAAGGTCAGAGATTTCCATCTGTTTTGCTCATCAGTGCGTCCCCAACAAGTAGAACAGTGCCTGGCACATGATAGGATACCAAAGTTAGATTACAAAATCCCATTCACTGCCGTCTTCCCCCGGTTCTACCAAGTGTGCATTTCAGCCCCACTAGCCTCCTTTAAGTTTCCCCAATGGGCCTGACTCTTGCCCAACTCCGGGTCTTTGAGCAAGCTGGTTCCAGTATCTACTCCCAAACCCCTTTGTAGAAGTAAGTCTTCATTCCTCAGTTATCTGCTTAAATGTCGTCTTCACAGACAGAACATCCTGCTACCCTAACAAAACATATCCTATTTCTGCTAGCTCTGTATTCTATTGGTAAAACTTATGAAAATGAGTAATTAAAAGAATTGTTGGGTTTTCCATTATAAATTGGGTAAGGTCCATAAGGGCATGAACCACTTTTGTTTTTATTCACCACTTGGTCCCCATTGTCTAGCATACAGTGTCTAGCTGGTTATAAATAGGCAGTAAAGGAGTAAATGAACTTCACTAAAGATGTTAACTGTTTAAGTATGTTAGGGTGCGTATTAGTTACTAAAAGCATATGTAGTTCTCTATAAATACAGTATTCAAATGTCCTTGACTACCTTCCTGACAATAAATGTTAGTTTCTATTTATGGGACTGTAAACCAATGCACAACCTGGCAGGTTTTTTATTGTCTTCTTAGAAGAATTATTATTCCCTTTCCACTACTAGTTTTTAGTTGCTAATAAGCAGGTAGAATTTTAATGACTCCTATTGGTATGATGGACTAAGTAGCTTTTACTAGGCTGTTTCCAATGCAAGCTCACATGGACATACAATTTAAAATAAATGATTATTATACTTTAGGACCATGCCAACTGGCCTCCCAGGACGTCACACCCAGGACTACAGCTCCTCTGCTTTCTCAGGTCAAAGTTTCAGTTAATCAGCTTGCTTCTAAATTATGTAACCTGAGATTGCTCTCTAAAACTGTGTTAGCACCAGCCAAACGAGGCAGTTGGAACAATCTGGGGGACTCAGTGACAGAGACTTTAAAGCACACTGGATTTGTTTTTTGTTTTTCTTTTGGCGGGGGAGGGAACGGAGTTTCACTCTTGTTGCCCAGGCTGGAGTGCAGTGGCATGATCTTGGCTCACTGCAACCTCCGCCTCCCAGGTTCAAGCAATTCTCCTGCCTCAGCCTCCCAAGTAGCTGGGATTACAGGCGCCTGCCACCATGCCCAGCTAACTTTTTTGTATTTTTAGTAGAGCCGGTGCTTCATCATGTTGGCCACGCTGGTCTTGAACTCCTGACCTCAGGTGATCTACCCACCTGGGCCTCCCAAAGTACTGGGATTATAGGTGTGAGCCACTGCGCCCAGCCTAAACCACGCTGTTTAAATAATATTTCTTTCCTTCTGTATCTGCTCTGTGATGTGACAGTGGATACACGAACTTACACATGGGATAAAACTGCATAGAACTAAACCATACACACACACACCCCCATGCGCGCGTGTGCACACGCGCACACAGACACACACACACACACACACACACACACAGGAATACAAAATATGGAAAATATGAAAAATATTGGTGGATGGCATGAACATCAGTATCTTGGTTGTGACATTATAGTGCAATTTTATAAGATGTTACATTGGGGGAAAATTGGGTAAAGTACATGGGATCTCTGCATTTTTTCTTACAACTGCGTATGTATCCATAAACATGTCGATAACATTTTACATGAAAAATGTTGTTTCAACACAGAAACTCTAGGATACTACAGAATTCAGCTGGTTGCTTTTCTGAAGAAAACAGGAAGACACTGGGGAAATGAGAGAAAGAGAAGTAGGAGTAAATATGAAACTTCATAGAGGGAAAGGTTACTAAAAGAACACTGCATTCCTATAGCCTGCACGTTGTCGGAAATGCCTCACAGAGTAACTCTGTGGTTTTACTTCACTCATAGGATTGTTGTTAGATCTGTGGGAAAGAACTACAAGACAGTTGCTAAAAGTTTGAAAAAGACAGTTATTAAACATATGAAAGATCTAATCATCTACTTTTTTACCTTAGGTATTGGCATATTCCACACATCTGTACTATTCTTGAGTGTGATCCCTTAGGAATGATTATGATTTGAACTCATTCATGTTAAGAGACAGTGCCAAATTGAGAACCAGGCAAATCTACCACCTACAGCAAAAATGACCCTAAAGTAAACTGGTTGAAGAAATTAGATCCTAAAATACTCTTGGTGAATTTTGAAGTTTTCATCAGTGTATCCATATTAAAAGGAGATGACAGAAGCCAAAATGAAAGTATTATGGGCTGACGGGACAATTGGATTAAAATAAGCATCAGTTTCATTAAAAGGGGCTAACTTGAAGATAAATCTTTTGACTCCAGCTCTTTAGAGGATCTAAAGTGACCTTGATGGACAGTAGAAGAAATCACGACATGGAATTCCTTGAGTAAAAATTTACTGACTTTAAGTAATTTTGCCTAATGTTACATATACATAATTTAAAAAAAAAAAAAAAAGGCTGGGCCGGTTTTTGGTTTTTGTTTTTGTTTTTTGCCATTGACAGAAATTTATTTTTCAATTAAGACTACAATCTGAATTGCCTATTTATAGTGAAAGTCCATCCAAGATTTATGCTAATTAAGGTTTTTTCCCCTATCAAGAAAAAGACTCCTATGAAAAGAAAATAATAGCTCAAGGAAAAAAATGTAAAGTTCTCCACAATAATATTTCATTTAAATTTGGAAATAAAAAAAGGCTCTGAAGCAACAATTGATGTTATCCTGTTACCCTGATAGATGCCATGTAAGGTACTAACCTACACAAGCTCCTCTTTATACAACATACACTGCATTTAAAAAAAAAACTATGGCTCACGCCTGTAATCCCAGCACTTTGGGAGGCTGAGGCAGGCGAATTACCTGAGATAAGGAGTTCGAGACCAGCCTGGTGAAACTCCATCTCCACTTAAAAAAAAAAAAAAAAAAACACACACACACACAAAAATTAGCTGGGCATGGTGGCAGGCGCCTGTAATCCCAGCTACTCAGGAAGCTGAGGCAGGAGAATTGCTTGAACCTGGGAGGTGGGGGTTGGTTGCAGTGAGTCGAAGTTGCGCCACTGCACTCCAGCCTGGGAACAGAGAGAGACTGTGGGGAAAAAAAGAATACTGCATACTTTGAAAACACAGTCACATATCTGATATTTACTTCAGGTCATATTGTCAAGGAGTAAGAGAACAGAACAATTGTTAGGGAACATCTAGTTCCACATATGCATTCTAAAGACCTGAAAAGTGAGGCTCAAAAAATGATTTGCAAAATGTTAAAAGTTTTAGAAAAAAGAAACAGGAGACTAGCTTCCCAACTTTGGCACAGGGAAGGATTGCTTAAACAAGATATACAAAGCACTAGCCATAAAGAAAAAGACAGAAAAATTTAACTACATTGAAATTAAGAACTTGTTTATCAAAAGCTACCAAAAAATATTAAAAGGAGAAAGCAAAGTATCTTAGAAGATACCTGCAACAAAAATAACCACAAAGCTTTAGTGTTTTGAAGATGAAATTATAATTTTAAATGACAGTTTCTTTTAAAAGGAAGTGATTTTTCCAAGGTTATGCTGCTCATTAGTGGAAGCACCATAACAAAGAAGTTCCCATCCCCATACCTCAAAAAACTTCCACAATGTGAGGTATGTATTAGGAACTAAACAGATACTTGTTAATGCAACATCAATTTCATGACTATTTAAAATCATTAATTTCAAACATGGACTCTATAAATCCATTAAGTTTTCTGATTTGATTGCATATGATTTTATTTTGATTGCATTGCCTTCATTAGTATTTTTAATAAGTAATATGTCTGAATTTTTACAGGAATATTTTAACTGCACTGCCTGAAATTTCAAAACAGGGATATATGTTCTCCAGATACTTTTCATCGAGGTCTAGGGTCTAACCTAACAAATGATTATGACTTTTAAAATCGATTTTATTTACAGATTCAATTTCTGAAACTGCTACCTTGCTAAGGCTCTCAGCCTTAGATTGAATCATTGGCTATAACAAACATGGCACCCAATTCAGCTTGACCAAATTACTACTTGTTCTCAAGTATATACACATGAATTGCCTACTTATTGCCTCCTATCATCTCCTAGCAGCTGTCATTCAGCCTACCCAAAGGCTGCTACTCTATCTAACATTCTGCAACTAATTAACTGTATTCATGAGTAGAGATGAGCAAGAGTGCTTTTGAAAAATAATGGCAGGTGACCACTGGCAAAGACAGTGGTGCTGATTCCCAGGAAGCTTGCCCATAATATTCCAGCATCAACAAAAATCCTCTCCTCCATTAGTGCTTTTAGCTAAGAGATTAATATAATTAGATTTGAGTTTAATTAATTCTATAGCATAGTACTAACCAGGTCATGGGTCTACATTTGATCCTCAATCATTCAGATTAGTGTAAAACTAAACAGTATAACCACTATTAAAAGCCTATAAACAGTACTTCCTAAAATTTGTCCCTGTTACATCCAAAATGTATAAAATTCAGTTCAAACTTATTACTATTAAAAGGGAAACTGAAATTTCGGGCAGAGTACCGTCAAATGTGCAATCAAGAGATGGAGACCCAAAGAGCAAAACAGATAAAAACCCAACAGTAAACAGTCGAAAGACTGCTCACTCCTAGACTCTGAAGCCTACACATATAGTACAGAATTATAAAGCTGGAAGAGAAGTTAGATATAATCATCCCAGGAGCCCTTGCATTTCACAGATGAGGAAACTGAGAACAAGGGCAATAGAACTGACCCTAAAATTCCATATTTCTGAAATCCCAATTCACTGAATAATCTTGGAAACTTACCCATTCTCTGACCATTTTCCTGGCTATAATGAAGATGTTGGACTCCTAAATGGCCTCTAAGGTCCTCTAGTAGTTCTAGGATTCACTAAGCCTTATAGACCGTCTAGCAGCCCAAGCCCTTTATTTTACAGAAGGGGAGTCTAACAAACTACAATTATTTATAGTAGAGTCTGTCATTCCTGACTGACCTATAGACAGTTTAGATTTGTTCATTAATCTTCACATGATCCTGGGACATAAGTGTGACAGTTAATTTTATGTATCGACTAGGCCACAGCATGCACAGGTATTTGGCCAAGCATTATTCTAAATGTGTCTGCCAAGGTGTTTCTTCTAGATGAGATTAACATTTGAATCAGAAGACTTAGTAAAGCAGATTGCTCTCCATAATGTTGGTGGGCCTCATTCAGTAAGTGTAAGGCCTGAGTAGAACAAAAAGGCTGCCCTTTCCCTTCCCTTGACTAAGGAATACTTCTGCATTTTCCTGCCTTCAGAATTGAATAGTGGCTATTCCTGAGTCTTGAACTGATCAGGCTTCAGACTGGAACTTACACCACCAGGTCTCCTGGGTCTCCAACTTGCTGACTGCAGATCTTGGGTCTTGTCAAGCTACATAAACCCATGAGCCAATTCCTTATGACAGATCACTTCCTGTATATGTCCAACTGGTTCTGTTTCTCTGGAGAATCCTAATAACCAAATGTGTATAATAAAGTCATGCTTACACAGCACTTAAAACAGTTCCTAGAACTTACCATTCTAGTTTTTGCTGTCATTATTATGATTAAAAGGCAAAGAAAAACAACTTACAACTATTAACAACTCCATAAACATGCAACAAATCATTGAAATCATGGATCAGCAATTCAAGGCTCTGACTTAATTATTTCTGCACACAGATATCCTAACAAAACAAATTCCTACACTAAAAGTAAAATTTTTAAAAAGATTTTTTAAAAAATTCAAATTCTGACCCATGTAAAGTGTTAAGATTAGCTCCATCTTTGTGCAATAGGACTTAAATGAGGCACTACTATCATTGCTGAATATCTGGTACCCCTTAAAGTTGCAATAAACTAAAAAAAAAAAATAACATTAAAAGTACTTGTCCCTCAATAAAGCTGTTTAAAAACAAAATTTGAAACAAGAATTTGAAAAACACCTAGACAAAAAGTTAGCAAAAGGACTTAAAAATTACTGGGCATAGTGGCTCACACCTATAATACCATCACTTTGGGAGGCCGAAGCAGGAGGAACAAATGAGGCCAGGAGTTTGAGACCAGCCTGGTCAACATGTTGAAACCCCGTCTCTACTAAAAATACAAAAGTTAGCTGGGCATGGCGGTGCACGTCTGTAGTCTCAGCTACTCGAGAGGCTGAGACACGAGAATCATTTGAACCTGGGAGGTAGAAATTACAGTGAGCCACTACACTCCAGCCAAGGTGACAGAGCAAGACTATCTCAAAAAAAAAGAAGAAAAAAATACTTGATTAATAAACACTTCATTTCGTATTTATATAGAAGTATTTTTAATTGATATATAATAGTTGTACATATTTTAGGAGTACATTAAGTATTTTGAAAATATAATAGCAAATTAAGAAAGTCAACGCTGTAAATGTTTATGAAAACAGTGAAGCTTTTAGAGTTACTTCATTATATCACAGAATATTAAATAACTAAAATCATAATAAAAAAGATATAAAGTATGTATTATAAAACACAACATGTGGCCAGACGCAGTGGCTCACACCTGGAATCTCAATACTTTGTGAGGCCGAGGCAGGCAGATAACCTGAGGTCAGGAGTTCGACACCAGCCTAGCCATGGTGAAACCCTGTCTCTACTAACCATACAAAAATTAGCTGGAAGTGGTAGCACACACCTGTTATCCCAGCTACTCGGGAGGCTTGGGCAAGAGTATCGCTTGAACCCAGGAGGTAGAGGTTGCAGTGAGCTGAGATCACGCCACTGTATTCCAGCCTGGGAGACAGAGTAAGACTGTCTTAAAAAAAAAAAAAAAAAGACTGGACATCATTTAGTCTTTGATCTCTGTCAGGCTCTACAAGTCTGTAATTATAAATGAGAAATAAGATTAGAAATGCAAAGAGAAATCATATTTCATTCATTCAGCAAACATTTAATGAGCACACATTATGTCAGGCAGTGAGGCATTAGGGTTATAGCAAAGAGCAAAAAAATAGTCACAGTTCTTACCTTCATGGAGCATACTATACAGAGGAAAGCTAGATATTAAATAAGTTAGCAAACAAATACAGTATGCAAATGTAAAGTCAACTACAAAAAGAATATGAAGGACACGTTCATAGTAACATGAGAACCTGGTATCATCTGAGGGAAGGATCAGGAACAGTTTCCTTAGGGGAGTGATAATTAAGCTGAGCTCTGAGAAATGAGTAAGAGTTGAGACAATTGACTACAGGAGAGAAGTGTACCAGGAATATATAGTATATACAATGGTCCTGTGGCAGATGGAACACAAAAAATGAAGAAGGTTTTTTGCAGAAAAAAAAATCCATCATAAAATCCATATGGAATCTTAAGAAACCCCAAATAGCCAAAGCAATGTTGAAAAAGAGCAAAGTTGGGGGTCTTGCAACTCCTGATTTCAAAACATATTACAAAACAATTTGTAATCAAAGTAATTAAAACCATGCAGCATTGGCATAAACACAGACACACAGGGAAACAGAGTAAAATAAATATCACAGAAGTAAACTCTCACGTACATGGTCAAATGATCTTTAACAAGAGTGCCAAAACCACTCAGTGGGGAAAAGAGAATCTTTTCTTTTTTCTTACCCTGTCTTATGATGCTGATAGAGTCTTCAAATAATGGTGCTAGGAAAACTGCACATCAACATACAAAAGAATAAAGTTGGACCCTTACCTTATACCACATATAAAAATTAACTCAAAGTTGATTAAAGACCTACATGTCTAAGACTTATAAACTATCAACTAAAAAATATGCAACTCCTAGAAGAAAACGGAGGAGAAAAGACTCATGACATTTGTATTTGACAATGATTTCATGGAAATGACATTAAAAGCACAAGCAACGAAAGCAAAAACAGACATATGAGACTACATCAAACTTTAAAACTTCTATTCATCAAAGTAAGTAATGGTCACAATGAAAAGACAACCTATGGAATGTGGGAAAACATCTGCAAATCATCTATTTCATAAGGAAGTATTATCCAGAATACATAAATAACTCCTACAACTGAGCAACAGCAAAAAAGGAAATAATCCCCCTGCCACCAAAATGGGTAAAGGACTTAAGTAGACATTCTCAAAAGATGACATACAAATGGTCAAAAAACATCGGAAATGATGCTCAACATCACTAATCATCCAAGAAATGCAAATCAAAATCACAGTGAGATGTAACCTCACACCCATTAAGACAGCTACTTACTATAGGTTGGGAGCGGTGGCTACCTCCTGTAATCCCAGCACATGGGAGACCAAGGCAATCACTTGAGGTCAGGAGTTCAAGGTCAGCCTGGCCAACACAGTGAAACCCAGTCTCTACTAAAAAGACAAAAATTACCCAGGCATGGTGGTACACACCTGTAATCCCAGCTACTCAGGAGGCTGAGGCAGGATAATCGCTTGAACCTGGGAAGCAGAGGTTGCAGTGAGCAGAGATTGTACCACCACACTTCAGCCTAGACAGCAGAGCGAGGCTCCATCTCAAAAAAAAAAGACAGCTACTATAAAAAATATAGCAACTGTTGGTGAGTATGTGGAGAAACTGGAACCCTTAATGGGAATGTAAAATGATGTAGCCACTGTTGAAAACAGTATAGAGGTTCCTCAAAATATTAAACACAAAATTACCATATGACACAGTAGTCTCATTTCTGGGTATATATCCAAATAACTGAAAGCATAATCTCGAGGAGAGATACCTGCCCACTGAAGTTCATAGCAGCATTATTCACAATAACAAAGAGGTAGAAGCAACCTAAATGACTAGCTACAGATTAATAGACAAACATAATATATCTATATGCATGAAATGCAACCCAGCCTTAAAAAGGAAGAAAATCAGGCCAGGCACAGTGGCTCATGCCTGTAATCCCAGCAATTTGCCAAGCCGAGGCAGGTGGGTCACCTGAAGTAAGGAGTTCCAGACCAGCCTTGCTAACATGGCAAAACCCCATCTCTACTAAAAATACAAAAATTATGACGAACCAGAGAACTGTTGAAACAAAGGAAAAAAAAAATTAAAAAAAAATACAAAAATTAGCCAGGCATGGTGGCAGGCACCTATAATCCCAGCTACTCAAGAGGCTGAGGCAGAATTGCTTGAACCCAGGTGGTGGAGGTTACAGTGAACCAAGAAAGCGCCATTTCACTCCAGCCTGTGAGACAGAGCAAAACTACGTCTAAAAAAAAAAAGAAGAAAATCCTCTCAGAATGCTACAACATGGAGATCCTGGAGGACATTATGCTAAGTGAAATAAGCCAGTCACAAAAAGACAAATACTGCATGAAGTGGGGAGCTGTTGTTTAATGTGTATGGAGTTTTAGTTTTGCAAGATGAAAATGTTCTAGAGATCTGTTACATAAAATGTGAATATAATTTGCACTACTCTGCACTTTTTAAAAAGGTGGTAAGTTTTATGTGGTTTTTTTAACAATTAAAAATACTAGTTATTGGCCGGGTGCTGTGGCTCACACCTGTAATCCCAGCAGTCTGGGAGGCTGAGGAGGGCGGATCACCTCAGGTCGGGAGTTCACGACCAGCCTAGCCAACATGGCAAAACCCCTTCTCTACTAAAAAATTTTTTAAATTAGCCAGGTGTAGTGGCACATGCCTGTAATTCCAGCTACTCAGGAGGCTGAGGCACAAGTATCACTTGGACCCGGGAGGCAGACATGGCAGTAAGCCAGGATCACACCACTGGCATTCCAGCTGGGGAGACAGAGTAAGACTCTGTCTCAAAAAAAAAAACACACACACGGCTGGGAACGGTGGCTCATGCCTATAATCCCAGCACTCTGGGAGTCCGAGGTAGGTGGATCAACTGAGGATAGGCATTCAAGACCAGCCTGGCCAACATGGTGAAACCCCATCTCTACTAAAAATACAAAGTTAGCCACATGGTGGCGGAAGCCTGTAATCCCAGCTACTCGGGAGGCTGAGGGAGGAGAATGGCTTGAACACAGGAGGCACAGGTTGCAGTGAGCAGAGCTCATGGTACTATAGCCTGGGCAACAGAGTGAGACTTCGTCTCAACACACACACACACAGACTAGTTATTTAAGTGAGGAAGAAATGAAAACAGCAGTTGGGTAGTTCCTCAAAAGTTTAAACATACAATTACCATATGATCCAGCAATTCCACTAATATATAATCAAGTAAAAACACATCCACTGTAAAGAGGACAAAAGTTTGCCAGGCACAGTGGCTCACACCTGTAATCCCAACACTTTGGGAGGCTGAGGTGGGTGGATAATCTAAGGCCAAGAGTACGAGAGAAGTCTGGCCAACATAGTGAAATCCAGTCTCTACTAAAAATAGCCAGGTGTTGTGGTACATGACTGTTGTCCCAGCTACTCTGGAGGCTGAGGCAGAATTGCTTGAACCAAGGAGGCAGAGGCTACAGTGAGCCATGATCGCGTCACTGCACTCCAGCCTGGGCGACAGAATCAGACTCTGTCTCAATAAAAAAATAAAACATTTTAAAAAACAAAGTACAAAAATGTTCAAAGAAACATTTTTCACAAAAGTCAAAAAATGCAAACAACCCAAATGACCATCAGCTGATGAACAAATAAATAAAATGTGCTCTCTCCATACAATGGAATATTTCTCTGCCTTCAAAAGAAATGAGGCCAGGCACAGTGGCTCACGCATATAATCCCAGCACTTTGGGAGGCCAAGCTAGGCAGATGACCCTAGGTCAGTTTAAGACCTGCCTGGCCAACATAGTGCAACCCCGTCTCTACTAAAAATACAAAAATTAGTCGAGTATGGTGGTGCATGCCTGTAGTCCAAGCTACTGGAGAGGCTGAGGCGTGAGAATCGCTTAAACCCAGGAGGCATAGGTTGCAGTGAGCTGAGATCATACCACTGCACTCCAGCCTGGGTGAGAGAGACTCCATCTCAAAAAAAAAGGAAATGAAGTACTGAAGTACTGATACTGATACATGCTACAACATGAACAAATCTTGAAAATATTACTATGCTAAACCAAAGAATTCAGTCACAAAGGAACACATATTGTATGATTCCACTGGCGATCCAGAGATAAGAAAGCAGATTGGTGGTTGCCAAGGGCTGAAGGGTAGAAGATTGGGACTAAGAGCTAACAGGTACAGGGTTTCTTTTTGAGATAGTGGAAATATGCTGGAATTCAACAGCTGCGATAGTTACACAGCATAGTAAATTTAAATCCACTTAAATGTATACTTTAAAGCAGTGAATTTTATGTTATGTGAATTATCTCAATTTTTAAAAGTGAATAAAAGAAAGTGAGAAACAGTAAGAACAATACCAGCAATGTATCCAGAAATCAGTGAAAAGTCAATGAAAGCCTCCTGGTGTGCATTTGTAAAAGATCCCTCTGGAGCTGTGTGGAAGATGGAAAGGAGAGGGTAAAAGTGGGTAATAAAATCATCGACTGCAAAGATCCAGGTAAGTGACGCAGTAGCTTGAACTTGAATGGTGGTAGGTGTGGGCATGAAGAAAGGTGGATAGATGTGGGAGCACTTTCAGAAATAGAACCTATTGGATTCTCTGACAAATGTGAAGCGAAAGGTTAGTATTAAGCATGACTGCTAGGTTTTTAGCTTGAGCCACTGGGTGGGAGACAGTGCCATTTACTGAACAGAGGAAAACTGGAGGAAGAACAAATATGAAAGAGAAGAGATGCTGATGACTTGGACGAGGGTAGCACTCATGATGATAAAGAAAAGCGGCACTGACTGAGCATGCTGTCATGATGAACTAGTTATGAGGGTGCTATGATTAGGCTTTGTGTCCCCACCCAAATCTCATCTTGAATTATAATCCCCATCATACCCAAGTGTCAAGGGAGAGACTAGGTGGAGGCAACTGAATCATGGAGGCAGTTTTCTCCATGGTGTTGTGACAGTGAGTCTCACGGAATCTGACGGTTTTATAAGTGGCTCTTCCCTATTTGCTCGGCACTTCTTCCTGCCTCCTTGTGAAGAAGGTGCCTTGCTTCCTCTTTGCCATCTGCCATGATTGTAAGTTTCCTGAGGCCTCCCCAGCCACGTGGAACCATGAGTCAATTAAATCTCTTTCCTTTATAAATTATCCAATCTCAGGCAGGTTTTTTTTTTATTGCATTTTAGGTTTTGGTGTACACGTGCAGAACGTGCAAGATAGTTGCATAGGTACACACATGGCAGTGTGCTTTGCTGCCTTCCTCACCTTCACCCACATTTGGCATTTCTCCCCAGACTATCCCTCCCCAGCTCCCCCCCACTGTCCCTCCCCTATTCCCCCCAATAGACCCCAGTGTGCAGTATCCCCTTCCCTGTGTCCATGTGTTCTCATTTTTCCTCACCCGCCTATGAGTGAGAATATGCAGTATTTCATTTTCTGTTCTTGTGTCAGTTTGCTGAGAATGATGTTCTCCAGATTCATCCATGTCCCTACAAAGGACACAAAGTCATCATTTTTGATTGCTGCATAATATTCCATGGTGTATATGTGCCACATTTTCCCAATCCAGTCTATCATCAATGGGCATTTGAGTTGGTTCCAGGTCTTTGCCATTGTAAACAGTGCTACAATGAACATTCGTGTGCATGTGTCCTTATAGTAGAACGATTTATAGTCCTTTGGATATAAACCCAGTAATGGGATTGCTGGGTCAAATGGAATTTCTATTTCTAAGGCCTTGAGGAATCGCCACACTGTCTTCCACAATGGTTGAACTAATTTACACTCCCACCAACAGTGTAACAGTGTTCCTATTTCTCCACATCCTCTCCAGCATCTGTTGTCTCCAGATTTTTTAATGATCGCCATTCTAACTGGCGTGAGATGGTATCTCAATGTGGTTTTGATTTGCATCTCTCTAATGACCAGTGATGATGAGCATTTTTTCATATGTTTGTTGGCCTCATGTATGTCTTCTTTTGTAAAGTGTCTGTTCATATCTTTTGCCCATTTTTGAATGGGCTTGTTTGTTTTTTTCCTGTAAATCTGTTTGAGTTCTTTGTAAATTCTGGATATCAGCCCTTTGTCAGATGGGTAAACTGCAAAAATTTTTTTCCCATTCTGTTGGTTGCCGATTCACTCTAGTGACTGTTTCTTTTGCCCTGCAGAAGCTGTGGAGTTTGATTAGGTCCCATTTGTCTATTTTGGCTTTTGTTGCCAATGCTTTTGGTGTTTTGGTCATGAAGTCCTTGCCTACTCCTATGTCCTGAATGGTTTTGCCTAGATTTTCTTCTAGGGTTTTTATGGTGCCAGGTCTTATGTTTAAGTCTTTAATCCGTCTGGAGTTAATTTTAGTGTAAGGTGTTAGGAAGGGGTCCAGTTTCTGCTTTCTGCACATGGCTAGCCAGTTTTCCCAACACCATTTATTAAACAGGGAATCCTTTATAGCAGTATGAAAATAGACTAATACAGAGGAAATGAGATGCAATTCATGTTCTGGTAAGTCAGAATGATGCAGTCAGATCTGAAAGTCCATCAAAAGCCATATTATCTAATAGCAGTGAAATACAAATATGTTGGTAAGGAATGTGCTCCTGAACAAAGGCCTGATTTCCAGCTTTTAAAATAAATGACCACTAGTACTCAAGACAATAAAACTACCGTCCTGTCTCCCCCGTGTAGTAAAAGTTCCCAGAGATGGGCACCCATAATTTAAGCAGGGTAACTAAGTAAGCAGTCCTATAATAATATAGGAAGTAGTATAATATATTACCTCAAATGTATATTTCATCCTGGTCTCTACCTTACTGTCCCAGCACCAAATCAGGCCAGGCATGGTAGCTCATGCCAGTAATCCCAGCACTTTAGGAGGCCGAGTCAGGTGGATCACTTGAGGTCAGGAGTTCAAGACCAGACTTGTCAACATGGCAAAACCCCATCTATACTAAAGATACAAAAATGAGGCCGGGCGCAGTGGCTCACGCCTGTAATCCCAGCACTTTGGGAGGCCAAGGCAGGTGGGTCATGAGGTCAAGAGACCAAGTCCATCCTGGCCAACATGGTGAAACCCTGTCTCTACTAAAAAAAATACAAAAATTAGCTGGGCATGGTGGCGCATGCCTGTAGTCCCAGCTACTTGGGAGGCTGAGGCAGGAGAATTGCTTGAACCCGGGAGGCAGAGGTTACAGTGAGCCAAGATCGCACCAATACATTTCAGCCTTGTGCCTGGTGACAGAGTGAGACTCTGACTCGAAAAAAAAAAAAAAAAAAGAGCCAGGTGTGGTAGCAAACGCCTGTAGTCTCAGCTACTCAGGAGGCTGAAGCAGGAGAATCACCTGAACCGGGGAGGCGGAGGTTGCAGCAAGCCAAGATCACACCACACTGCACTCCAGCCTAGGCAACAGAGCAAGGTTCTGTCTCAACAACAACAACAACAACAACAAAAAAAATATATATATATATATAAATGACATAAATTCACTGGAGCATGGGTTTCAGAAAAGAGTATCTATGTATGGGAAGATTCCTATAGCTATTGTTACAGAGACCTAAAGCCACGTAATACGCGTCTTTAGCCTCTCCTTTTTTAAAATCAAAAACACTACAGCAAACATAAGGCATTGAAGATCAAGGTTTTGGTCTTTGTGATGTGTCATGGACAGGATATTCGTGTTTTCCTAAAATTCTTATGTGGAAATCCTAACTTCCAAGGTGATGGTACAAGGAGGCAAGGCATTTGACAGGTGATTATGCCATGTTTTGGAGCCCTCATAAATGGGATCAGTGACCTAGAAAGTTCATCTCACTCTCTGCCACATGAAGATACAATAAGTCACAAATTTGCAACTTGAAGGCCCCCTCACCAGAACCCAACCATGCTGGCATCCTGATCTTGGACTTCTAAGTTCCAAAATTGTGAGAAATAAATTTCTGTTGTTTATAAGCCACTGAATCTATGGTCATCTGTTACACTTTTTGGTTTTTTTTGAGACAGAGTCTTGCTCTGTCTCCCAGGCTGGAGTACAATAGTGCCATCTCTGCTCACTGCAACCTCCACCTCCCCGGCTCAAATGATTCTCCTGTCTCAGCCTCCCAAGTAGCTAGGATTACAGGCATCCTCCACACTCAGCTAATTTTTGTATTTTTAGTAGAGACGGGGTTTCACCATGTTGGCCATCCTGGTTTTGAACTCCTGACCTCAAATGATCCACCTGCCTCAACCTCCCAAAGTGCTAGGATTACAGGCGTGAGCCACTGTGCCCCACCTGTTACACTTTTTTTTGGTAACAGCTCAAACTCATTTGGGAATGGCACATATGCTCTCTAAATGGACTGGTTCCCATGCTTTAAGTGCTAAACAATGACCCTCCACCATTGCTCAGGTAATTGTTTCCTCCTGTAGAAAGACTGCCCATCCCTAAAATCTCAGGACCTTCAGCCCTTTGGGTGTCCAAAGGCCCAGTTGACAGGCTACTTCCTCCATAAAGCTCTCCCCAGGAAATGAAACCAGAGAGCCAGTATCTCCTTCTGCATGCCTACTGCACTTACTGTGTATGGCCTTCAAAAGGATGGCACTGGTGACCTACTGGCCTTGTGTGGAGGTTGGTCCTTTGTGCTTGTCTTCTATCTCTTCTACCAAACTGCAAGCTACTGGTGAGCAAGGCTTTACTTTACACACCTCTACAGCACCAAATAGGGCATGAGTGTTCCAAGAAAGCTGTGATTCACATGAATGTTTTCAGAAAAGAAACGAGAGTAAATTGTACACTACACTATCATCACTTAATCCATATTACTGCAAAATACATTAATTGTGAAGCTTAAAGAACATCCCCACTGCTTACACAACAGGTGTAGCTTACATAATCTGCTCTCCCCAGCTGTTACTTATTTGTGGCAATTCCCTCCTGGCTTCTACTCCCTGTGTTGATATGTGGGATTACTGCACCATTAAGTATGATTTCCTTATTTATTCCTTACTCCAATCATAAAAGAACAGTTAATATTCCTTTATAACAGTAAAAATGGTTGAAACTCCAAATAACCAGAGATATCCCTAGGGTTTTCCACGACTATGAAACTCAAAAGACAATTCAGGATATAAACCAGTATTTGTAAATATTGCCATAAAATTCATTGCCCAGAATTTTTTTTTTAGTGTTTTTTTTCCCTATATAGTCTTCTTTGACAAAATATTGCAGTATGCCTACTGTTTGGAAATTGTGTTACCCAAAAGGTATGTAATGGGATGAGGTGATGATGCAAATAAATGTTAAGACTATGAGCAAATGAATGGGGGCAGTAACAAAAGTCCAAAAGTCAGGAAAAATGAAAATCCACGAACTTGGTGATGCTCCAGAGAGGAAACCAGCAAGTGTTGACGCTAAACTGGCAGAAACATCAATACTTCCTGGCTCCCCCACTGGGTGCATCAATTTACCACCGGCAGGCTGCTCTTCTGCTGCAAGTGACAAACAGTGAGTGCTTTCAATGACAGTATGAAAAGGAATGACCCATAATCTAGAAGCATGGCTATGGGCAGCAATGAAAAGGTGTGATTGCTGGGAGTCTGTCTCAGCTCTACTGCTGATTAGTTTAATGATGTTGGACAAAACATTTCCTTGCACTGAAAAAATACCAGTGTTTCATAATATTTGTGTGATAGAAATACTTAACATAGCGGGCCTGACACTGCTACTCTTCGTAAGGCCTGTTTGCAAGGTTAGTCCTCTGCTGATGCCTGGGGACTCGGATTTTGGGAGGGTTCCCATCACCCTAACTGATAAGAGTGGCTCACTCTACTTAAGCTGTGTAAACAATAGGGTTTACACTGAATATCTGCTTTCCTTTTTGGGGTCTGGAATTTTGCTGTGTATCAGATAGAGGGTACCTATGTGACCAGCTCCCAATAAACACCCTGGGTACTGAATCTCTAATGAGCTTCCCTAGCAGACATTTCACACAAGTTGTTAAAGTTTGTTGCTGGAGGAATTAAGCATGACCTGTGTGACTTCAATGAAAAAGGACCGGAAGCCTGCACATGGTTTCCTCCAGACTTGGCTGCAGTGAGCCTTTTCCCATTACTGACTTTGCTCTGTATCCTTTTGCTACAATAAATCACATCCCAGAGTGTCTCTATGTACTGAGTTCTGCCAGTGAATCATAAAACCTAGGATGGTTTTAAGGACTTCTGACACAATTGGTATAGTGTTGAATAGCCTATCAAACATTTTTTTCAACAATCTTGTGAAATAGGTATTATTCCTATTCTATCGATGAAGAAACTGAAGTCCAAAAAGGTAAACAGAGAGTATGCCCAGAAAATAAATATTTGTGTTTACTGTATCATACATGGTTGTTCTCAAATTTTAGTAAGCCTAAGAACCACTTGGAATGCTTGTTAAAAACAGTTTCTTGGGGCCTATCACCCAAGACTTGGATTCAGTAAGTTCAAAGCCCAGGAATCTGTATTTATACAAAGCATCCAAGAATTTTTTTTTTTTTTTTTTTTTTGAGACGAAGTTTTACTCTTGTGGCCCAGGCTGGAGTGCAATGGTGCAATCTCAGCTCACTGCAACCTCTGCCTCCTAGGTTCAAAGGATTCTCCTGCCTCAGCCTCCCAAGTAGCTGGGATTATAGGCCTGGGCTACCACTCCCAGCTAATTTTGTATTTTTAGTAGAGATGGGGTTTCACCATGTTAGTCAGGCTGGTCTTGGATTCCTGACCTCAAGTGATCCACCCACCTCTGCCTCCCAAAGTGCTGAGATTACAGGCATGAGCCACCACACCCAGCCCCAAGATTATTTTTATGTAAGTGGTCCAAAGACCACATTTTGAGAAACACTTTGTTGTATATGAACTACAGCCTTCAGTTCCCAATTTCTCAAGCTAGGTAGTAAATGGCAGAACTTGTACTCTTTTAAACAAGGTTGAAGCTCATTTCACAACGCAACTGCTTCCAAATCCCTCAAACTCAGCAGTTCTTCTGGTTTGCTCTATCTTCTTTCTACAGGTACCCATCCAGCCGATGCTGACTGGGTGCAAACAAAGGAAAGTACCTTCTATTTCCAGCACCAAATACTAAGAGGTCTCCTGAATCCAAATAATGGACACTTACAAAGGTAAGTCAAATGATTCATAGCTCTTGGAGAATTAACACTGAAGCTTTGGTTTTCAAAATAGATTTGATGTGCTGGTGGCAACAGAAAACATAAGCCTATCAACTGTACTTAATGAGAATATGAATTTGCTCACAATTTTAGTTTGTACAATATTTAAACTATAGTGTTCTATGAGTGGCCAAGAAAGGAAGAGGGTTTAAAGATTTTCTTTCTAGCAGACAGAGAAAAGTCTTAAGTAAACAACAACCTTTTTCTGATTACTTTTTAAGTAGGCACGTAATTATTATTTTTTCTCATTTAAAAAAAGTATAGTGGCTGGGCATGTTGGCTCACACCTGTAATCCCAGCATTTTGGGAGGCCAGAACTTTGGGAGGCCAAGGCCTCACATGAGGTCAGAAGTTCAAGACCAGTCTGGCCAACATGGTGAATCCCCATGTCTACTAAACACACACACACACACACACACACACACACACACACACACAATTAGCCAGGCATGGTGGCAGGTGCCTGTAATCCCAGCTACTCGGGAGGCTGAGGCAGAATTGCTTGAAATAGAGAGGGGGAGGTTGCAGTGAGTAGAGACCACACGACTGCACTCTAGCCTGGGTGACAGAGCAAGACTCCATCTCAAAAAATAAAATATAATTAGTGTAGTATTTTTGTCCACTGAAAAGGAAATTATTTTCAGTGCTCTGCTCTTATCTATAGCCCAGTCTGAAATGCATAAGCTTCTTGGTGGCTGCTTCCTCAACTGATCATTTTTCATCTGTTATTACTGACTCAGGCTATGTCACCAATTCAGCTCAAAACAATTAAAGTATTAATTGAACATCTATTATTTACCTGATGCTGTGCTAACTGCAAGATCATTTTCAAGAACACTTCTGATTTTTCCAACACCTTGGTAAAGAGAAAGGGACTAGGAAAACATTGCCACATTAATACTTTATAACATATAATAGAGACATCTAAAAGACAAATGATGATATCTGCTAGAACAGGGTAGGCCTCACCAATCCTCCCATATTCCATTCAATAAATATGGGGCAAGAAATCAATGATTTCTACTTCACAAATACACGTTAACCTTCTAATTCTGGATATCCATGGTCCATTATCATTTGTAAATCACATCTTCTATTATCAAGAAGTCTGCCAAACCAGCAATCCATCCATACACTGCAGTAATAGAGGGGCTGTCTGCCAATGTGCTGGCACAGGGCATCCTGTGCCCATATCTGCAGTGCTGAGCACTCATTCATCATTAAGCTGCAGCAGTCTTAACATATGCTGCAGTTGTGCCAATATGTTTGCTTTACAATCACTAATCTACCCTTATACCAGGCCAAGAAGGTAAATGTTAAGTGAAGGAAATAAACTCAAGAGCCAGAACCTAATTCACTTTTGGAAGCCCAGAACCTAATTTACTTTTGGAAGCCCAGAACCTCCCTCCACCTAACCAGAAAAACTCTCAGTCTTGAGGATTACAGATGTAAAAGGTTCATCTGTATAAAGCACTATAGATGTACAATACTTCCACCACCTTGAAGAAAAAACTAGTATGTTTTTGTATCCCATGCATTCATCCTCTGAAAGAACTGACCCACCATGTTAGACAAGCAGTTAGCCTTGATGATGTTTTCCATCACTCAACAAACCAGGATTTGATTTCACTCAGTGGGCTAGTTCTTTGTACATCATGCAGACACAGGGAGGTTAGTTATGGTTCTGTCAGGGGTCACTGGCCATCCTTGACCTCTTAGAACCCCCTGCCCAGCAGGTGGTCAACTGGCAGCTTTGCTGAGAAAACAAGCTCATTTCGACAGTTGCATCAACATAAAAATGGCCAGCTTCACCTGCCCAAATCTCAATTCAGCTAAAAGTTCATTAGGAACATTGGAAACTACCTGGTACATAGGCACTCAATATTACTCACTAAAGGGCTGAATTATTAGCAAGAAGCATAAACAAAAGGAACAAACAGGAAACCCTTACAGAAGGTACTACTCAGGACACATTCAGAGTTTTATGTTGCTTAGTCAGTAAAAGGTAGATGGGAAAAAAAAAGACAAAACCTGCTTTCATTTGTGTAAACATTTATTTCAAGTTATAGTGATTCATTTCTAAATAGGTTTCCCACCTTGCACAGGGTCAGCCTAGCATCTATCTGCAAAAGAGCAGTTTGCCATACATAGATCAGATGGAAGGAGACAAATGTAATCAACTCCTTTTTATCTGGCATCCAAACAACCAGAAAATAACTAATATTGTACAATCAATTTTTGATAGAAAGAAAAATGATAAGTATGTAATAGTAACTTATTCATAAAGATCAAATTTCATGGTATGTCACACGTGTATTCGATGCAATACAGTTAACATGCTCTCTATATCTATAGTTGTGTATGTGATAATTACAGCTCATAAAGACAGGAACTTGGTCTGTCTTGCTCATCTATATCCCCAGAATTTACTACAGTGCCCAGAACATAGTAGGTACTTGTTGAATGAAATAATGCTCTGCAAAACCATACAATGCCTTAATCATCTAAGAAAGAGGCTGGGCGTGCTGGCTCATGCCTCTAATCCCAGCACTTTGGGATGCCGAGGTTAGGCAAATCACCTGAGGTCAGGAGTTCGAGACTAGCCTTGCCAACATGGTGAAACCCTGTCTCCACTAAAAAATACAAAAAAATTAGCCAGGCATGGTGACAGGTGCCTGTAATCCCATCTACTATGGAGGCTGAGGCAGGAGAATCGCTTGACCCCAGAAGGCAGAGGTTGCAGTGAGCCGAGATCGTGCCATTGCACTCCAGCCTGGGTGACAAGAGTGAGACTGTCTCAAAAAAAAAAAAGGTATATTTTATGGCTGGGCTTATGCAGATGGCAAATCCTGGGACTTCTCAGCCTCTATAATTGCATCATCAAATTCCCATAAAAAAAAATCACAAAAAAGAAAAGAAAGAAGAAAAAAAGACAGATTATACTATGGTCAGAATAGCTTCGGCATTAGATGTATTTATTCTAATTCTTAGAAAACTAGTGATGTACATGGTATACCCCAACTAACAAGAACTCTTCATCCTTCACTCATTCTGCATAAGGGCGGGTTTACAATAATCAGTATCTATAAGTAAAGGTTATTATTTATGTGATACATATAAAGTTGTTCTTTCAAAAAATATTTTAATGAACACCTACTGGGGACCAGGCACTGTACTAGGAGATAAGAACATACTGTGAACTGTCCCGGTCTAGGACAGCCTTTCTCAATTTAGGGTTCCTTAACTCCACCTGCATAGGAAAAAAGTTAATTTATTACTTACGATGCATGTCCTAGGGCCTCAGTTCCAATTCTCTCCATGTTGAGAAAGACTAGTCTAGGGAGCCACACAAGTTAAAAGGCAATTATAACACAATATGATTAAAAAGCTGCTTTTAAGTATGGTCAACTATTAAATCTAGACCTCTATGAACAGCCATGTGGGAGCCAAGATGCACAGACCATTTGTAATAGTCATGCAAATGTAAAAATATTGCAATACATACATGCAGATATATTTCTAAACACAGTAAAATAAAGATAATATTTTCCCACTCGTCAATGTCAGGCCAGGGTTATTAGTAAAGTGAAACAGAAAAAAAGTTTAATTACTCTGATGATGTAGGGGGAAAACTAAAAACTTTCTTGCTCCTGGAAAAAAAAAAAGCAATTACCTGAATTATTTTCTTAATTGCCTCCACATATTGCTTCATTAGACTAGCCTTGCCTTGGACTCAAAGCAATAAATTAGCTACCTATTTCATTAATTCTTATTTTGTATTATTTAGTCTTATTTTAAATTTCCATCCTTCCTTAGGCAGACTAATTTCTTTCTAGTCCTGGGCATTTTCTGTGTGATATTATGATTCCTTGCTGCATGTTTTATGAAACCAAAGCAGTTTGAGGGCTCCTAGAATCAGAGATTCAAATGTACTCCAGTATTTCACACTCACAATTAAACTTTCATATATCAAAGGTCTAAAAATGCATACCTGTTAAATATCACTCTCTGACAAGCTAAATGAACAATGTCCTCTTGGCCAAGCCCCCAATCTACTTTATCAAGAAATCTCTTATTTTAAATCTTTAGCATAAAATAATTAAATAAGCCAAAAAGAGGGGGAATTGTTTTTAGACTCTCAGTAAACCTTTAAACCCAAAAGAACATGTTACTATAATCACTAGGAATTGCATTAAGAATAAAACAAGACAGAATAACATAAAAGTCCATGACCCTTAAATCTCAACTAGTCCAGACTTCTGATTAAATAGACCTTAGAAGAAAATAAATTGTACACAGACCTATTATTATTTATTTACTGTATTAATGGAGATATTGAGTGAGAACAGGCGGTGCTTTTATTGCACTCAGAGACATCCAACTCTTAACTCCTTTAGGACACTGTCTACATGCCCCAACCCTAAAATGCTAAACCAAATCCACCAATTTCTTTCCACCTCAAAACTGTCAAAAGGAAAGTCATAATTCATCAGAAAGAAAGGAACACAATTATTAATGGCAAAGAAGACCACTTCTTTAAAAAATACAGTGAATCACTATTTTCTTTTAGCTTGAAATTGGAGAACTCGAAAAATAAATGGCATTTCAAAATGATTCAGCAAACACAACTGAGCTACAGAAGATGATGCTTCTAAGAATCCTAAGACATTCTTACCACTTCAAGTTTAAAATATAAAGAAAGCACTTCTCTAATATGTAGTCTAGTTTTCAATGACCAACAACTACAATCAACACCACTGTAATTTATTTCACAATCAAAACCAATTTCAGACACATATATGTACACCAAAAAACACAACTGATTTTGAAATGAATTCATAGCTCTATTTCTAAAATATTAAAACAATCATAAGACAGCTCCCAACCTTGACTACATCTATATTGCTGTGCAAGTCTCAAAGTTCCACCCAAATCTTTAATTCTAGCCTTCTAGTAATTTAAATGGAAGTGCCCCTCAAAGAATTTTTCAGGCAAAAGATGAGAACAGCATGGTTTACTGATCTAAGAGATCAAAAAACTGCCCCCAACGAAATTTTGAAGCCATTTTTAGCAATAAGTATTTGATAGTATTTTTCACATTCAGTCCAACGGTATGCAGATTAATTCCTTGCCCTGGGCCTAGGGTTCAGACACAACTCCTAAGAATCTTCCAGCTTACTGCACTGGTACAAATTCCCCATACTTACCACAGTCATGGCTGTGCAGGAAAATGTGAACAGCTGAACATTCCAGCTGAAACAATGAGGTCAAAGCTCATTTCAGTATTAGCAAAAGTGATTCTCTGCTGAGATCTTGGTAGGGGATGCAAAGTACTGGCCTCAAACCTGCAGGCTGGCACCTCAACAACTGCTGCAAATTCTACTGCATGCCCTGGCTTGCTGGGCCAGCACGGCTTAATTACTAGACTCTGTGCAGATCACTTCGCAAAAGAAAAGCAAATGGGCTTTTAGATCTATACTTGAGTTGTTCACTTTCAAATATTCAAATCCTTAAAAAAAAAAAAAAACAAAACGAGGATTTCAACATCTTAATTTAAGCTAAGGATTTTATTATGATTCAGAGCCCAGTTGTTTTCCACCATAAGAGTACCACGTGAAAAGATGATCCTTTTCCTAAATACTACAATTAGCTCTCATTGTCACCTTTCCCTTTTTGTCACCCCCAAACGACACTCCAAGATCACAAAAATCTATGTGAAACAGAGCTATGAAGAACAATACTCTTTTGCATTCTAAGGCTCAATGTGAGAAACCAATTTTAGTCACTTGCTTCAGCAAAGCTATCAGTACAATCCATCGCCTACGGATTTCAAGATGATTGATATGTACAACCTCTATTGCTCTATGCCACAGGTAATTATCTGTTCCAATTTCATACTGCATGTTTCTGGATGAGGTCAACATTTAGAAAACCATTAATATAGCACTATTGTGATAATATCCTAAAAAGGGATGTGCAAGTATTACTTTTAGCCAGTGTACATTTCTGAAAGTTTCCAATGAATAAAAAATGAGAACAAATTGATCCGATGTCTGAAAATTGTTAGTAATGCTTTGATTAGGAATAACTTCAAGAGTGTACTTACAAACGGACAAGTTCTCAAAAGATGCATTTCGTAAGACAGGTGGAGGGAAGCACTTAGCATTCAACCCTTTTCCCTAACTACAGAAAAAGCAAAATTTGCAGATGAAACCTTTCACATCATTGGCAGAAATAAAATCCTATTCCCGACACCTCCTCTTGCAATTAAGGAAGTTGCTACAAATAGCAGCATAGACATAAATGGCCCTGTTTTGCTCCATTCTTAAGGTACCCTCTAGGAGTAAACAGGTTACTCGAAAAAGTCAGTAGCAGGAAAGCGATTTTCCCTATGCCAAACTCCAATGAAAATGAAATTCCCTTTTCTGGGGATTCTGAAGGGGGGAAACATGCACGGAGGAGTCCAGTCGCAGTCTGCCTTCTCCCATAGGTTCAAGGTCTAAAGTGCTCAGTCCTCCGCGAGGCTTCAGACCAGCGATCGGCAGCATGGGCAGTGGCGGTGCAGCCTCCTCCCGGCTGCACACCCACCCAGCCCACCCTGACAATCACGCTCGCCTTTCAAACACCCTAAAAGGTGAGCTTTGTAGGCTGGGTCTCCAAAGTTTGCCCCGCCTCTGGTCAGCAGCCGCCCGCTGGCTGCGCCCCGGGCAAGGCTGAGTCTGGCCCTAGCCTCAGGCTCCCTCAGCCCCCAGCTCTTCTTTTGGGCCACGGTGACAGGTCTAGGTTTACCTCCATTTGCTTGTGGCAGAGGAAACAAAAGAAAGCAACCTCCCTGAGAATAAAACGCCATCTTCGACTAATTGGCAAACTAAGGGGTCCCCGGGTCGGCCGCCCCCACGAGTCCCCCACCACCCAGCCCGAGGGCGACCCCGGTCTCAGGCAGAGTTTGAAACAGCTCCGGGAAGCCCGGGTCCAATTGTCCTGGGGGCGACGGCGGGATACCTGGAGAGCCGGACCTGCCTCACCTCGCCGGCCGCCGGGGCACCGTGTTTCGGTGAAAAAGAAGAAGAGGGCTGGTGGCGTCTCCCAGAGGTGGAACTAACCCCTCAGAAAATTGCTGAGGGACCTGGCGAAAGGACTGACGAGCAAGCAAACCGGCACGAGCGGAGCCGCAACGAGTGTACTTACAAAACGATTCAGGCTCCGGCGGAACATCGCGTCGAAGGCGGCCGGGCGCTGAGCTGGGCTCTACCGGGCTGTCTGGGAAGGCGCCGTCCACAAAACACACTGCGGCGTGGGCCGGCGGCGCCAAGCGGAGCAGCGAGGCGGGATGCCGGGCCACCCGCTCGCCGCCTGCCCCACTCGGCTCTCCGCGCTCCGCCTCCCTACAGACGCCCGCAGCCTCGCCGCCGCCCCGCCTTACTCGCGGCCCGCCCCCGGCCTGCCCGCCCCGGGGGCGGCGGCCCCGCAGTTCGCCCTTATCTGGCCCGGGCGCCACGGGCCGGCAGCTCCCGCAGCACCCACTGAAAAGGCAAGCCCGCCAAGCGGGGGAAGGATGGCGGAGGAGCGCGAGGCCCCTCCTGTGGGGAGGGGGGGCGCCCCCGTCTCTCCGCCAGCACCGGGCTCGGCACTCCGCGAGCTGCACCCTTCCCCGGCGCTGCGCCACCGCCCGCCTCCCCACTGGCCTCCGCGGCCACCCCCCTCGGGGCAAGGGAAACCCTCCCGAGGCACGCCGCGCCTCACCTCGCCTCAGCCCGACACTACTCCCCTGTCTCAGTCGGGAGCCACAGCTTCCCTCGCCCCGGCCCTAACTCGTCCGCCGCGCCGCGCGGTTTCACTCACAACCCCTCCTCAGTCCGCGGCTGCCGCGCCGCCCCGCCGCCCCGCCGCCCCGCGCACTCGTTCCGCACTCAGGCTAGGAAGCCTCGGCGCAGCCAGCCGGCCCACCCGGAGCCAGCCGACGGCCGGGCTCCCCCTTCCGGGCGGGGCGGAGCCGGGCTCTGAGGCAGGGCACCGTGCGGACCCCAACGCGGGAGGGGAGGGGAGGGGCGGGGTGCGAGGGGTGACTAGTTCTGAAAGCCCACCCTCATCTCCACGGGCGAGGGTCCCCCCTCGACCCTCGCTCTGTTCCACTCCCACCTACGCGGCTTTCCCTCCTCTCGTTCTTTCTCTCGTCCTGCCTGCCCACCTAAGCCTTCTTACTTCCACTTTCTCGGAGGTTGTAAAGTCAGGCTTTGTGTCGCCGCTGCTGCGCAGTGGGGCGGGATTTCCCTGCCCCCCCGCCCCAACCTCAGGCCCCTCCCGCTCGCCCCCTCCCCCGCCTTGCTCCCGGGGCAGCCTGGGAGTTGTAGTCCCACCGTCTCCCTACTCCGCCTGGTACCGCGGGCTGGGAGCTCCCCTACACGCTAGTCCCAGGTTTGCCCAGAGGGTTGAAGAAGGAAGCGCGGGCTGAACCGCGGGTTCTCCACGCCGGCCCGCTGGGTGTGGAGGCCGGGTGTGCTCGGTAGCGTCCTAGAGGTGGGGAAGTGTGAGACGGATAAATTAGGCAAAGCTCCGAATGCTGGGAGCTTTTCCTGGAACGCGAAATGTGCGCACCAGGAAACCCTCGGCCCCCGGCTTAGAGCTGGAATTTACGAAACTTTAAACATTGCAAAAGACAAGCGAGTCCAGAATTGCCACGAGGCTGGGCATCCCTCCCAACTATCACAACCCCACCCCTTTTCACCGCCGGGGCGGGGCCCAAGGCTGTGGCAGAACTTGCAGATTCTTATATAAAAGTCAAAAAGGAATAAGTAAAGGGAGTTCAGAGACTTACACGAGACTTCCGCCTCGCCACATTCTCCTGCCAGTCTAGAGCTGGGGACAGGGCCCAGCCACACCACAGGCCTTCCCGAAGGTCGTGAAAGGCCTTTACTGCTAGGCACAGGTGCTTCTCCTTTGCTCTCTGGAGTTTGAATTCATTTCAACAAACCTTTACCGGTTATTTTCTTTGTACCAGGCACTGTGCCAGGGCTGGACACAGCAATTTCTTAACAGACCTCACCAACAGGGTGGTCACAGTCTGGTTGGGGGATACAAACAAGCGAAAACGCCACATTAGAATTTAATAGCTAGAGTTCAAAGTGCTAAGGAAATAAGGGAGAGGGACATTGCATCGGAAAAGAGGGGCTGGGGAGTTTTCCTAAAAGCTCTGGAGATTAAACTGGCCCTTGAAACGTTGGAAGGCTTTAGAGGACCTGACTGAGCCCAAGGGGACAAAAAGTCCAGGGTAGAGGGGGAGAGGTCAGTGAAAAAGCGCAGGACAAACTAAGAAAGAGATCACACTATAGAGGCAGACAGCCAGGATGTGTAGGTAAGGGCAGCTCGAACGAAAGCTAAAATTTAAAATTCTTCAGAAACATGTTATAAAGTTTGAACTTCATTCTGTGATCAATGAGAAGCTCATCCCCAATAAAATGCAAATGCAAATGCTAGAGACCTAAGGTTTGTTCCCAAACTGACTTAACTGCCAAGAAGTAAAACCAACTGTTTTCAATTCTTCCCCTATTATGATTCCTTCTCTTTGCTCACAGTTGAGCTTGTATCTAATAGTTTTTAAGATTTATAATTTATATTAATCAGATATTACGATATTTTATTGACAAAATGGATCTAAAGTTTTGCTCTCTACTGCTTTAAAGATTTATTTTCAAATATAGTTATTTTCTAGCTTTACTTTGTGTGTGTGTGTGTGTGTGTGTGTGTGTGTGTGTGTGACAGTCTCACTCTGTTGCCCAGGCTGAAATGCAGTGGTATGGTGTTGGCTCACTGCAGCCTCTGCCTCCTGGATTCAAGTGATTCTCCTGCCTCAGCCCCTAAGTAGCTGGGATTACAGGTGCCTGCCACCACATCCCGCTAATTTTTATAATTTTAGTAGAGACCGGGTTTCACCATGTTGTGCAGACTGGTCTCGAACCCCTGACCTCAGGTGATCCCACTTGCCTCAGCCTCCCAAAATGCTGGGATTACAAACATGAACCGCCGTGCCCAGCCTCTAGTTTTACTTTTATTGAATACAGCAACTACTTTAATTTAATTCACTAGTTTATATGTTGAATGATTACTATGTGGCAGACATTCTAGATACTGGAATTGGGAGGCAGAGAAAGTTATTGTCATTTGTTCTAGGCATAAGTCTAGAATTCTTACCAAAACACATCCTTATCAGTAAATAAGTAATAAACTAGTTTAGACATTTGGGGATGCAAGTGCTTGCTAGTGAATAGTAATATCGTTCCAAATTCAATTCTGTTAAACAAATGGAAAAATATACTTTGCTTATAGATACAAACGGATCAACTTTAAAAAAATTTTGTGACCAGAAATATTTTTTGTTTGCAGTATTCTCTCATACTTGCCCATTGTCATGTTACTGCTGCCTAATCACAGGAATTTTAAGATTCCTCAAGATATAGCAGTTTGGGTTTGGGCATGGTGACTCACATCTGTAATCCCAGCATTTTGGGAGGCCAAGGTGGGTGACCTGAGGTCAGGAGTTTGAGACCAGTCTGGCCAACATGGTGAAACCCCATCTCTACTAAAAATACAAAAATTACCTGGGCGTGGTGGTGAGCACCTGTAGTCCCAGTTACTTGGGAGGCTGAGACAAGAGAATTGAAAAGCTTAAACCCAGGAGGCAGAGGCTGCAGTGAGCCAAGATGGAGCCATTGCACTCCAGCCTGGGTGACAGGAGCAAAACTCCACCCCCCTAAAAAAGATATAGCAGTATTTTTTATCATATTTTTCTTATAATTCTGCTATTTATTTGTTCTCTCAATTTATTGCAATACAATACCTATACTCATGGGTCCAGTCTAATTTGCTCTACTATAAAAATGCAATTCCAGGCCAGGCACAGTGGCTCACACCTGTAATCCCAGAACTTTAGGAGACGGAGGCAAGCAGATCACCTGAGATCAGGAGTTCGAGACCAGCCTGGCCAACATAGCGAAACCTCGTCTCTACTAAAAATACAAAAATGAGCTGGGCATGGTGGCATGCACCTGTAATCCCAGCTACTTGGGAGGCTGAGGCAGGTGAATCACTGGAACCCAGGAAGCAGAGGCTGCAGTGAGCCGAGATTGTGCCACTGCACTCTAGCCTGGGCAACAGAGCAAGACTCCATCTAAAAAAAAAAAATGCAATTCCAGGTTTGACGCAGTGGTTCACACCTGTTATCCCAGCACTTTGGGAGGCCAGGATGTGAGATCGCTTGGGTCCAGGAGTTTGAGACCAGCCTGGGCAACATAGCAAGACCTCATTTTTTTTTTTTTTTTTTTTGAGACAGAGTCTCATTCTGTCACCCAGGCTGGAATGCAATGGCACGATCTTGGCTCACTGCAACCTCTGCCTCCCGAGTTCAAGCGATTCTCATGCCTCAGCCTCCTGAGTAGCTACAGGTGACTGCCACCACACCCTGCTAATTTTTGTATTTTTAGTAGAGACATGGTTTCACCGTATTGGTCAGGCTGGTCTTGAACTCCTGGTCTTGTGATCTACCCACCTCAGTCACCCAAAGTGCTGGGATTACAGGTGTGAGCCACTGTGCCTGGCCACGCTATTTTTTTTTTAATGCGATTCCATGCAAATCAAAATATACTCAGCAAAACATAAAATTATGCAAGGTGACTTTTCTATATCCAAACTCAACCTGAAATTAGAGCTACTCTCACACACATCCTTCAGAGTCACTCCTTTGTTTTTTGTTTTTTTTTTAATATTTTTTATTTTTTTCAATGGATGAAAGGTTTCTGTGTTGCCCAGGCTGGCTCAAACGCATAGCCTCGCCTCCTCAAGCACCAGGACAACTGGCCTGAGCCACCGCGGCTCCCCACTCCTTTGTTTTTTTAAGGCAGGAAAAAAGATTTTGGTTCTTTTTAGTGCCTCCTCACAGTGTCCAAAGAAAACCCAGGTGTTGTCGAAAGCTGTTGTCTGTGACCTATGTAAAGCAGGCCCTCAGTCAGCATTTCATTCCGACAACTCCACAGAACAGAACTGCAAAAACGAACTTCCTCCTGCCTAAACTGTCTGAACCCCTGACATGTAACACCAACTCTTCTGGTGGATCAGCTGACTGCAAACTGCAAAAGAAAGCAGCCCCGGACTCCAGCAGGTAGGAATTCAGAGGAAGCAGTCTTCTTTCTGTCCTTATTATCAACTTGACTAGATAATACTTGGTACCTGAGGGAGGGGAGGGAGGGAAGGGAAAGAGTTCTTTCTCAATCCTTTCAATTCTGTTGCACCATTTCTGTACAAATCACCCAGGAGCTCCTGTTTCCTATTGTCCTCACCCCCAATCTTCCGCACCTTCTACCTCAACTCCTCAGAAATCTCACCATGGCAAGTGAGCGAAACAACCACTAGAGCATAGGATATAGGCCACACCTGTGACGGAGGAGGGCAAACTGCTTCTAGGATCTGTGGGTCCGTCAGCAATTCAAGTGATCTGGCAGGAGGGGGACGGTGTGAAGGAGTCATTTCCATCTACTACTGAAAAAGGAAAAAAGAAGAAAAAAATTGAGGCTGTTGTGTTAGCATCTAAATCACCCCATCATCAGCAAATTGAAGGAATTCAACCGTCTATGCTGAGCTTCCAAACATACCTGCTAAGACTATCTTTTCCCCATTTGAAATTTCTTTCCCCCTTTCAAGGTTAACCTTGATGTTTATGACCAATTTTATCTGTATCTTCCTATCAGATCCCTCCAATTTATTCTGTACACTGTAACCACAGAAATCTATGGAAAGCAAGTCAGATCAAATCACTCCCCTGCTTATGACTTTTCAGTAGCTTCCCATTCTCTTGGTATAAATTCAAAAATCCTACCTTAACATCACCAACAAGAACCCTGAATTCTCTGACCTCTGCCTTCTCTCTCTAACCTCAGGTGGACAACTTTTCCTCTCACCAGGCTCTACCCCACTGGTCTGCTTACATTCCTTGAGTTCCCAAAGCTCCTTCTTTCTTGACAGCTTTTGCACAGGCAACAGTCTCTGCTGGAATGCTTTCACACGCCGTTGCTATTCATTCTTTGGATCTCTGCTTAAATGTCACTTCCTCAGATGAGATCAGGGCTCCCTGTTATTGTCCTCCAAATAGCCCGTATTAATTACATCCTATGGTACTAACAGATGAGGTTAGTAATCATGGAGAATGGCAAAAGTCCAAAGGGACTGAGGGATGATCTAATATTGCATTGCTTTTCAAAAAGAGGAAGACGGTATATTTGTATTAATCATAATATCAAAGGCAAGCAAGGTTCTATAACTGATCACTAAAAGGATAGTTTTGTTTTTTAAAAAAGCACCGTGGAAGGGAAGAGGCAATTGCTAGGAACCACAATATGTTCACTGAGATGTAGTTTGGCCTTCAAGATTCTGTAGAAATTCTTTCTTTCTTTTTCTCTTTTTTTTTGAGACCGAGTCTCACTCTGTTGCCCAGGCTGCAGTGCAGTGGCATGATCTCAGCTCACTGCAACCTCCACCTCCCGGGTTCAAATGAACCTCCTGCCTCAGCCTCCAGAGTAGCTGGGATTACAGTCCCCTGCCACCATGCCTGGCGAATTTTTGTATTTTTAGTGGAGACAGGCTTTTGCCATGTTGGCCAGGCTGGTCTCAAACTCCTGACCTCAAGTGATCTACCCATCTTGGCCTCCCAAAGTGCTGAGATTACAATGGTGAGCCACCACACCTGGCCAAGAAATTATTTCTAATTCAGAATTCAACATCCTACAAAACTATATTGAGAGGATAGAGAAGAGGTTAGAAAGATGTGGCATAAAAAGACTAAATCGTGGCCAGGTGCGGTGGCTCACACCTGTAATCCCAGCACTTTGGGAGGCTGAGGCGGGTGGATCACGAGGTCAGGAGTTCATAGACCAACCAGGCCAACATGGGAAACCCCCATCTCTACTAAAAATGCAAAAATTAGCTGGGCGTGGTGGCAGGCGCATGTAATGCCAGCTACTTGGGAGGCTGGGGCAGGAGAATTGCTTGAACCTGGGAGGCAGAGGTTGCAGTGAGCTGAGGTGATGCCATTGCACTCCAGCCAGGGCGACAGAGTGAGACTCCGTCTCAAAAAAAAAAAAAGAGACTAAATCCTTATATCCAATAATAAGAAGTTATTGTCCAGATATATTAACACAATATAATTATTTTATTTATAAATGAGGAGGTAAATAGCAGAAAAAACAACTAAAATAACAGAAACTACCTGCCTTTAGGAACACAAATCTAGAGTAGGGAAGAAAGGGATAAGGGACTTTTTTTTCTTTGTAAGCCTTATAACTTCTACTTTTTAAACTATGTACACACATTATTTTCATAAAAATTAGTTTAAAATACAAATACCATTTGGACACACACAGGAGGTAGGAGAGCATTATAGCCAAGAGAAATGGCAAAGATGTAGACGTGAAAATATTCCAGTAAATAGACCTGTCTAGAGAAGCATATTCCATACTGAGGAGTATGTGAAAGGAAAATAAATTTTGAGGCCCCAAAATCACTCAAGCTGGGAACTGCTTAGGGCAACTCTTCTTCCATTCTATTCAAAGTCACCCCTCTGCTTTCTGAGATAAATGCATATCTGATTGCCTCATTTGGAGAGGCTAATTAGAAGCTCGAGAATGCAGCCATTTGTCTCTTTTCTATCTATGACCTGGAAGCTCCCTCCCTGCTTCCAGTTCTCCCGCCTTTCCGGACTGAACCATTGTACATATTACACATAATTGATTGATGTCTCATGTCTCCCTAAAATGTATAAAACCAAGCTGTGCCCTGACCACCTTGGGCACATGTCACCAGGACCTCTTTAGGCTGTGTCACGGGCACACATCCTCCCCCTTGGCAAAATAAACTTTCTAAATTAACTGATAGCAGTCTCAGATTTTGGGAGTTCACAAGTAGTAGATGGTATAAAATTGTAACTTTGATTCTCAGTAAGCCACTGGAATATGCATTCTACCAAATGAGAGAATAAACTAAGAGAGAGGAAGACATGGAATCCAGAAAATGGGATGAACCTGAAAGAGAGGAGTAGGGAATTCCCCAGATAATGATGAATGAAAGTTCACAGTAGACAGCTGTGTAGGACACCCAGCAAGGCCAGAGGGGAGTAGGAAGATAGAGGAATCAACAAGGGATATCTTTAAAGAAAAGAGAAAAACAACTGATACATTACTCAATGTGTTTGACCATGTGGAGAGTAGTATTCAGAAATGTTTCATGGTATTGTGGGAAAATTAGTAAAGCCTTAGTGATAAACACATAGAAAGTGAAGCAACCTAAGTAACAAAAACCAAGGCAGCTGTTAAGTCCAAGAAAAACAAAAAGTTGCTGGAGAAAGTTAATGAGTTATGATAAAATATTCGTTGACTCCACTGTGACAGACATTCACAGTCATAGCAATCAAAACACTATATTACTGATTTACAAAATTAAAACTCTTGTAGGATGAAGGGAGAAAAAGTTGGAGGGATGTTTGTTGTAAGAGATCTAAGTCTTTGTTTTCCATAATAAAAAAAGAAAGTAAGTTGACTGGACATGGTTGGCTCATGCCTGTGATCCCAGAACTTTTGCAGAGGCCAAGTGGGTGGATCACAAGGTCAAGAGTTGGAGAACAGCCTGGCCAATATGGTGAAACCCCGTCTCTACTAAAAATGCAAAAAGTAGCCGGGCATGGTGGTAGGTGCTTGTAGTCCCAGCTACTTGGGAGGCTGAGGCAGGAGAATCACTTGAACCCGGGAGGTGGAGGTTGCAGTGAGCTGAGATTGCACCACTGCCCTCCGGCCTAGTGACAGAGCGAGACTCCATTTCAAAAAAAAAAAAAAAGAAAGAAAGAAAAATAAAATAAGTATCTAAAAATTGAATGATCAAGAAATGTCCTTATAAGTACATTATATAGAAATATGGGACCAGGCACAGTGGCTCACCTGTAATCCCAGAACTTTGGGACGCTAAGGTGGGTGGATTGCCTGAGCTCAGGAGTTTGAGACCAGCATGGGCAACATGGTGAGACCTTATTTCTACTAAAAATATTTTTAAAAAGCCAAGGGTGGTGGTTCACACCTGTAATCTCAGCACTTTGGGAGGCTGAGGCGGGTGAATCACCTGTGGTCAGGAGTTCGAAACCAGCCTAACCAACATGGTAAAACCCCACCTCTACTAAAAAAAAAAAAAAAAAAAACCCTACAAAAATTAGGTGTTGTAGTGCACACCTGTCCCAGCAACTTGGGAAGCTGAGGCAGGAGAATCCCTTCAACCCAAGAGGCAGAGGCTGAAATGGGCCGAGATCACACCACTGCACTCCAGCATGGGTGACAGAGTAAGACTCTGTCTCAAAAAAAAAAAAAAAAAATAGCCAGGCCAGGTGTAGGGTGGCTCACGCCTGTGAGACTGCCTCCAAAAAAAAAGAAAGAAAGAAAGAAAGAAAAGAAATAGAAGTTAATACTAGAAGAAACAGTTAAAATGATTAAAAGTGGTTTCTCTAGTAGTACAGATCAGAAGTTGGTAGAGACGGAGTAGGCATCTGCTTGCTTGCTTTCTTTTCTTTCTTCCTTTCTCTCTCTCTCCTTCCTTCCTTGCTTCCTTCCTTCCCTCCCTCCCTCCCTCTCGCCCTCCCTCCTTGCCTTCCTTCCTTCCTCCATTCCTCCTTCCCTCCTCCCTTTCTTTTTCTTTCTGATGGAGTCTTACTATGGCCCAGGCTGCAGTGCAGTGGCAGGATCTCAGCTCACTGCAACCTCCACCTCCTGGGTTCAAGCTAAGTTTTTTTGTATTTTCAGTAGTGATGGGGTTTCTCCATGTTGGCCAGGCTGGTCTCAAACTCCTGGCTTGAAGTGATCTGCTGACCTGGGTCTGTCAAAATGCTGAGATTACAGGTGTGAGCCACCTCTCCTGGCCACATGCTCTTTTTCTTTATAAGTCATTTAAATCTATTTAACTCCCGGCACTTTGGGAAGCCAAAGCAGGTGGATTACCTGAGGTCCGGAGTTCAAAATCAGCCTGGCCAACATGGTGAAACCACGTCTCTACTAACATTGCAAAAATTAGCTGATATGGTGGAACATGCCTATAATCCCAGCTATTCAGGAGGGTGAGGCTGGAGAATAGCTAGAACCTGGGAGGCAGAGGTTGCAGTGAGCCAAGATCATGCCACTGCACACCAGACTGGGTGATGGACTGAGACTCCATCTCAAAAAAAAAACCAAAAAACTATTTAACTTTTTACTAAAAATATGGATTACTTTCAATAAATAAAAATTAATAAAGGAGAATAAATGGCATTTGAAATGGGCAGAAGGGGAGGAGAATATTTTAGCTAAGAGAAACAGCAAAGACATGAAATAGAAAATACAAGTAGATCTCCCTAGGGAAGAGAGAGTCCCCACTGGGGAGTAGTCAAAGGTAATTTTAATAGCTATCATTTATTGAGTACTTGCTATGTGCCAGACACTGTGCTAATCACTTTGTACACACTGTATCACTCATTTACTCACTAACCAAATAAGGCAAGTACTACTATTATCTTCCATTTTAAAGGTAAAGAAACTAAGTGGTTATGGAGAAAAACTCAAAGTTGTGCTCAAAGTCACAGCTAGAAAGTAGCAAAGCAAAGTCCCTGGCATGGTGGCTCATGTCTTTAATCCCAGCACTTTGGGAGGCCGAAGCAGGCAGATCACCTGAGGTCAGGAGTTCAAGACCAGCCTGGCCAATGTGGTGAAACCCCATCTCTACTAAAAATACAAAAATTAGTTGGGTGTGGTAGCATGACCCTGTAATCCCAGCTACTTGGGAGGCTGAGGCAGGAGAATTCCTTGAACCCACAAGGTAGAAGTTGCAGTGAGCCGAGATCACACCACTGCACTCCAGCCAGGGTGACAGAGAGAGACTCTGTCTCAAAAAAAAGAAAGTGGCAGAGCAAACAGACAAAGGGATCCATCTGACAACAAATCCATACTCTTAGCCACTATGTTTTGAAGCATAATTGACAAGATTTAATCACTGAAATAATTTATAGAACAAAGAAAAGGGATGAATCCAAAATAACTCTAAGGAATTAAGACTTACATACTGGGAAAATGATGACTATTGACTACATCCAAGTAATTTGGTGGAAATATAGCAATGAATTTGAGAAATATGATATGATTCCTGCTTTCATAGAGCTTACTGTCTGTCATACATAGGAAAATCACTCAGGGGAACCTCAGTGGAGAAAATTATCAGTTCATTTTAACTATGTTGAAGTAACAACAGGGTATTCAAATAAAAAATGCCCAGCGTGCATGGAAAATGTGGTGTTATAGCTTAGTATAATATGCTCTAAACCTCAAAAATCTATTCCTGGTCAAGGGAAATCAGAATTGTAACAAGCTATTTCATTTAATGCTTCAGAAATTCTGCATGAGCTTTAAAAGTACAGTTTCAGTGATAGCTGGGCTGGAAGCGAGATTGCAGGAGTTTATAGGTATAAATGTTCATTTGCAAAGCTTGATGGTGGAAGGAAGAAAAAAAGGTGTACAATAGTGTAGGAGGGCTGGCAGGAGGGTTAAGCAACTTTTCTTTTCCAAACTAGAGGAGATCTACATGTGTTTAAATGCAGAAAAGGAAAAATTCTGTAGAAAGGAGAAGCTAAAGAAGGTAATTGAGGAAACTAGGTGTGAAACGAGGTAGAAAGGGGTGAACTAGAGCGCACAAGGCTCAGAATTGAGAGAGGAGCAGGGAGTGTTCTTCTTTCAGATGATGAAGGCTGAGAGAAGAAAAAGTGAATCAAGTGGTCTTAGGTGAAGAAAATGCATGGGAGTATGTGGTCTTTACCTTTTGAGCAAAGCTGAGTTTTTAGGAGAATGGGCAATGGGAAAAGGGGATGGGGTTTCAGAAAGAATGAAACAATACAGTTTGAGGTTCAGAGCTGAAAATTAACAAATCTTTTGGATACTCCACAGGCCTATTTCAACCACTTTCTACTGTTTTAAAATAATAGCAGATTGCGCCATCCTCCAGTCTTCCTGATCAATTAATTCAAATTTTATCTCACCCAGGCCAACATTTAGGTACTAAGACTCAGGCAGGATGCCATCAAAATCCATTAAAAATGGCTCTCTTCCCAGCAGTGACAGAGATGCAAACTCGCCTTAACAATCAAATCCAACCTTGAATTAATTAATATCTCTGTTGGTATCTGTTTTATTTTTAAGCTGTATAGTTCTTCCTGGCTCAATTTCTAGCATTTGCAATTCCATTTGGCACTCTTCAGCAAGAATTTAGTCTGCCTTACTTGAAAAAGAGTTTGCCATTTTGGTTCCAGTTACTTCTTGTCACAGGTTATAACTGTGACAAAATACACCAACATATACCAAAAACACACCAACATACACAAAACAGAACAAATACTAGAGCTTCTTCAGGGCAGGGGCCAGGCCTTATTTATCTTTGTCCCTATTTCCCAGGGAAGAACATAGCACGTTGCTAAAGCTCAGGGAATACTGACAATAAGTGAATGATTATCTATGTGCTGTTAAGGAGAGGGCCCTGAACTGAGATCCAGGAGATGTCAGTTCTACCTGTGTAGAGTTTTTCCTGGACAGATCATTTACACTTTCTGGACCCTATTTTCCCATGTGAAAATGAGGGAATTAGATGACATTAAATTGCTTCTGATTGAAATTTTATGAATTTTACATGCCATTTCAAAGTGGATATAATTTTAGGTTTCCAAGTAGCAATATTTAGATTGCTGTTAGAAACATGTTCTAAATTCCTAGCCAACTCTTTGGCTAATGCCTGTGAATCAGAGTAGATCTATACCTCAGGTCATCTCTCCTAGACATAATAAGCAACTAGATATGCTACTCGAAAGTTCTGTCCACATGGGAAAATTTGTCTCTTCCATTGTCTTTTATGGGCATTCCATGGTGGGTGCAGTCTGCCCATTTCAGCTGGTACCACCTTAACTGTGCAAAGTTGTGTGTAAACCAGACTCATGTATTTTTTTTTCTTCAGTCATTTGATCATAGGTAACTCGCCATAAGGCCACAGGTATAGATTGAGGGAGGGGAAGCAATATGGCAGGAGGAGGTGCCATTGGAGCCTGAACCACTTGCTTATGAAACTAACTTATTTCAGCCAGGTGTAGTGGTTTACGCCTGTAATCCCAGCACTTTGGGAAGTTGAGACGGGCAGATCACCTGAGGTCAGGAGTTTGAGACCAGCCTGGCCAACATGGTGAAACCCTGTCTCTACTAAAAATACAAAAATTAGTCAGGCATGGTGGCAGGTGCCTGTAATACCAGCTACTTGGGAGGCTGAGGCAAAGAATCACTTGAACCTGGGAGGTGGAGGTTGCAGTGAGCTAAGATCATGCCACTGCACTCCAGCCTGGATGACAGAGCAAAACTCCATCTCAAAAAAACAAAGAAAGAAAAAAAAGTAACTAACTTATTTCTTCAGGCCCTGTCCCACATATATACCTTCCACAAGATAATGAAATACCATTGAGCATACCAGACTATATAGCCAGCCAGATCAGGTAACACTCAGTTTGTGACTGGCAGCTGTGTCATCATGCCTTGGTAGACATTCCATCTCCACTAGACTTCATCAGCAAACCAGGAAATTCTTCTAAAAAAGAGAGCTCCCATCAAGACAGGAAATAGAGGTAAGCAAGGCAGCCATCGCAATAGGTATCTACTCATCCTTCTTAAACTCCTGTCTCTCTTTTTAAACTCCTGTCTCTCCTTTTATCACTTGAGGGGCTGCATTTTTCTAGCCCCTGCCTCAAGTGTACAGGGCTCTTCTGCAATCCCCTCCACCCTTATTAGTTGAGGAATGAGATGATAAACCACTTCAGTTTAAGAATTTGAGTACTTGTAAAAGTGTGCAAATGTTTATAAGAACCACCGGGAATAAGCAATGCTGGGTCTATGATGATGAGACCTTAAGTATGAGTATGAGTGTATTCATTCACCTACTGCCTCTTGAATGACAACCTGTAAGTGACTGCCAAGTATTCTATGTAATACCTTCTGTTTTACAACTGTGGCAAGATCTCTGCCCCAATGGGCTCACCTTTCAATTTTCAACACCTTCTTACTCCACCTGCCCTACACTGGACTACTGTACTGGTGGTTTAAGAGAATCTTCCTAATCAATGCTAGGGGGAACACAGAACACCCAACAATAAACGAAATGCATCAAATAAGTACTTACACTGTACATTTCATTAAAATTCAGAGTAAAGCTACTTCCTTGAGTGTGTGTGTACATAAATACATAATACATATAGATTGCCCACAATCACCCAGGCAACCGGATAGAGTGTAGGACTTTAAAGGTGCAATGGTCTTGTCATTCTTAACAAGAAGTTAATTAGCCTCTCTCCTACAGAACACTCCTCAGACTATGATTGGTAATGTCTGAACTCCTGCTCAGCTATAAGTCATAATTAGTAAGTAGGCTATTTCTCTGGTAACTGTCATTACGTGACTGCTGAGCAATCTTCTATCATTAATGACTGTTGTATTTTACCATAGGGCAGGCATGCTTCTAATGACCCCCAGGTATCTACAGGAAGTTTTAGCTAGGTCTAATTACTATAAATCTCTGGCAGACCAACTCACCTTCCCATCCCAATACTGCTATCCAAATGAAATGAAGCTTAAAGAAATAGGTCACAAAAGGGTGGAATAGTTTAAGGACCAAGTGGTGTGTACGTTTATCAGGCAACAGTTTTCTTTTTCTCTTTAAGCACTGGATCATTGGGTTTTTATCTCTTTGGGGCTGCCTTGTTGAGTTATTCTCAGTCCACCAGCAATCTGGTGTTCAGGACTCTTTCTTTTTTTATTTTTTGAGATGGAGTCTTGCTCTGTAGTCCAGACTGGAGTGCAGTGGTGCAATCTCAGCTCACTGTAACCTCTGCCTCCTGAGTTCAAGCAATTCTCCTGCCTCAGCCTCCCAAGTAGCTGGGACTACAAGAGCATGCCACCATGCCTGTCTACATTTTTTTGTATTTTAAGTAGAGATAGGTTTTTGCCATGTTGGCCATGCTGGTCTTGAATTCCTGACCTCAAGTGATCCACCCGCCTCACACTCCCAAAGTGCTGGGATTACAGATGTGAGCTACCACGTCCAGCCTAAAGTATAGGAATTTTTTTTTTTTTTTTAAGATTTCAGTCTCACTCTGTCACCCAGGCTGGAGTGCAGTGGTGTGATCTCAGCTTACTGCAACCTCTGCCTCCTGAGTTCAAGCAATTCTCCTGCCTCGGCCTCCTGAGTAGCTGGGACTACAGGCGCATACCACCATGCCTGGCTAATATTTGTATTTTTAATAGAGATGTGGTTTTGCCTTGTTGACCAGGCTGGTCTTGAACTCCTGACCTCAAGAGATCCTCCCACCTCGAGCTCCCAAAGTGCTGGGATTACAGGCATGAGCCACTGTACCAGGCCCTAAAGTACAGGATTCTTGATCATGCCCTGATTCATCCTCTTTAGGGATGTGCTGCCCAGGTAGTGTGCATACTTGTAATACCTGTGGAATCCCTACCCTATCTAAGAAAAAAAAAGTCCAAATAAAACCTTCCAGGAAAATGGATTCATGGTCATTTCTATTGGTGATCTAAGGATTGCATAAGTTTAAGAATGTTCAGAAACAGGCAAAAGTTGGCCAGGTGGCTCACACCTGTCATCCTAGCACTTTGGGAGGCTGACGCTGGTGGATCATTTGAGGTCAAGAGTTGGAGGCCAACCTGGCCAACATGCTGAAACCCTGTCTCTACTAAAAATACAAAAGTTAGCTGGGTGGTAGTGGCTCATGCCTGTAGTACCAACTACTCGGAAGGCTGAGGCAGGAGAATCGCTTAAACCCAGGAGGCAGAGGTTGCCGTTAGTGGAGATTGCACTACTGCACTCCAGTCTGGGTGACAGAGTGAGACCTGGCCTCAAAAAAAAAAAAAGAAACAGACAAAAGTTAAGCAAACTGCTGTGATTATGGGGTTATGAGATTGTGTATATTTGGGATCTTTATGTGTACCTCGTATTTCCATAATGTAGTCACACAGTGACCTCTAGCATTTTTTAAAGGAAGATATATACTTACCTGAATTTTATCCTCAATGGCAGTGATGGCAAATAGGTGGCACATATGTCACCAGTTGCCACTGCTCACTCTCTGCTCCCACCGTCATAACCAATAGTGCTAGTCAAGCACTCTTCGTCATTGAATTTGGAAGTAATACCATAATGTTTTTCAATCCGGCCCTCTACACAGCCATGTCAATAGATCAGAGTAGTCATTTGAGATGAAATCCATTTGTCATTTCTGTTCTAACTTTAAGAGGTCATATGTACATTGTCTTAATTAAAGAGCAGGGGTAGCAGGGCATAAAATCTTATTCAAACTAGCTCAGAAAAGGGAGATTTATTACGACTACAACAGACAATATTAAAATGTCTGGGCTCTGAAGTACAGCCAGGCCACAAAGTAATTAAAACTGTAATTGCCAAGCAGGAACTGAGATTGTTTGTTCTTTTTCTCAAAGTCCACTGTATTAGTTGAAGTTCTCCAGAGAAACAACTGATAGGATAGAAGAGGAGATTTATTATAGGAATTGGCTCATGCAATTATAAAGGCTGAGAAGTCCCAGGATCTGCCGTGTGCATGAACCTGGCCGCAACATATCCCCTTCTTTATAACGATACCAGTAACATTGGATTAGGGGCCCACTCTACTGCAGTATGACCTCATTTTAACTACATTTGCAATGATGCTATTTCCAAATAATGTCACATTCTGGGGCACAGGGTGTTAGGAGTTCAATACATGAATTTGGAGGCACGCAATTCAACCCATAACACCAGTGCCATCACTCTTTTTTTTTTTTTTGAGACGGAGTTTCGCTCTTGCAGGCTGGAATGCAATGGCGCGATCTTGGCTCACTGCAACCTCCGCCTCCTGGGTTCAAGTGATTCTCCTGCTTCAGCCTCCTGAGTAACTGGGATTATAGGCATACATCACCATACCCAGCTAAGTTTTGTATTTTTAGTAGAGACAGGGTTTCACCATGTTTGGCCAGGCTGGTCTCAAACTCCTGACCTCAGGTGATCCACCCGCCTAGGCCTCCCAAAGTGCTGGGATTACAGGCGTGAGCCACTGTGCCTGGCCCAACACCATCACTCTTAAACCACATACCCCCTGCGGCATCTCCTAGATTTGTTTCTCCTCTTGTTTGAGTACTTCTTTCAAAAGTGTTCTGAGGCCTTGTATGACTAGATAAAACTTAACCCCTACTACCTGTGATGCAACAGAGTAGTTTGGATATTTGTTCCCTCCATATCTCATGTTGAAAAGTGATCCTCAGTGTTGGAGATGGGGCCTAGTGAGAGGTGTTTGGAGGTGTTTGGGTCATGGATGAGGATTCCTTATGAATGCCTGATACCATCCTCAATAGAGTGAGTTCTCGCTCTTTTAGTTCCCACGATATCTGATTGTTAAATAGAGCCTGCCATCTCCGCTCCACTCTGTTGCTTCCCTCTCACCATGTGATCTGCATACTCTGGCTCTCCTGTGCCTTCCACCCTCGTGGAAGCTTCATGAAGCCCTCACCAGAAGCAGACTTAGACAGAGATGTACATCAAAATGTGAGCTTTAGGATGAGAAACTAAGCAGGGCATGGAGGTGCATGACTTTAGTCCCAGCTACTGGGGAGGCAGAGGTGGGAGGATTGCTTGAGCCCAGAAGTTGGAGGCTCTAGTATTCTGTGATCATACCTATGAATAATGACTATACTCCAGCCTGGGGAACATAGGAACACCCCTATTTCTTAAAAAAAAAAAAAAAAAAGAAAAGAAAAGAAAGAAAGAAAGAAAAAACCTAAACGACAAAACCTGGCATATATCTAGGACCCATGGGATGTCATGGTCATACAAAATATTTTTCCCCCAGTGTAGCACCCAGTACCTAGCTAATGAACAGGAAAGGTGCTTTTGGGGAAACTGGTTGCAACCTAAAAGTGGTTTAAAGCTCCAGAGAATGATAAATCTCTATTTTAGACTTTTATAGTTTAGTTCATGATAACCGTGATGAAAAAAGAAAAGTGGTTTGAATTAGAGTATACTGCTCCAGGCTGGTTTGCTGGTGATCCACTGGCCTAGCAACTGGCATATGGGTCCTGTAATAGTTTACCCCTCCTCTGCCTTTCATTTTTTAATGGCCTATATAAGATGTTCTTATTGCTCTCTATAGTAACCGCAAGAGCTCAGCACAGAAATTTTATTTTTGACAATTCCACTCTTTGTTTTTGTTTTTTTGAGATGGAGTTTCACTCTTATTGCCCAGGCTGGAATGCAATGTCACGATCTCGGCTCACCGCAACCTCTGCCTCCCAGGTTCAAGCGATTCTCCTGCCTTGGCCTCCCGAGTAGCTGGGATTACAGGCATGCACCACTAGACCTGGCTAATTTTGTATTTTTAGTAGAGATGGGGTTTCTCCATGTTGGCCAGGCTGGTCTCAAACTTGTATCCTCAGGTGATCCACCCACCTTGGCCTCCCAAAGTGCTGGGATTACAGGTGTGAGCCACCACACCCGAACTTAACCCTTGTTTTCTAAGGTCCCAGTGGCACAGGAATAATTGTAAGTCTTACATGGGTTACAATAGAGCTGCTTGGCTTAATGTTGTTATTTTTTGAGGCAGAATCTCACTCTTATAGCCCAGGCTGGAGTGCAATGATGCAATCTCGGCTCACTGCAACTTCTGTCTCCCGGGTTCAAGAGATTCTCCTGCCTCAGCCTCCCAAGTAGCTGGGATTACAGGTACCCAGCACCATGCCCGGCTAATTTTTGTATTTTTAGTAGAGACAGGTTTTCGCCATGTTGGCCAGGCTGGTCTTGAACTCCTGACCTCTGGTGATCTACCTATCTTGGCCTCCCAAAGTGCTGGGATTACAGGTATGACCTGCTGTGCCCAGTCCTTTTTTCCTACTTCTATTTCCCTTTTTTGGCTGCTTCTAATTCTTAGGGATTGAACACAATGTGACAGGAACTGTAGAATTGTGGGAACTGACAAAGCTGAAGACTTTTGGTAAGTCCCTGCTTGACACCACTATAACCATCTCACTTCATTGTGCCATATCACTTCATTGTGGCTGCCTAAAGATCTGTGATTCCTATTCCTAGCAGTATCCATGGCTAGCTCACCCCCAGCCCCAGTAGAAAGTAGTCTTCTTGCTGAATGAACATTCTTTTGCCTCTTCAGAACAACCCCTCTCCCACAGGAGGGTGGAACTGAGGATCTCTAAGCATCCTTTTAACTCTATGCTTATATAATTTCATGTAGATAATATACAAGAGAAATGTTTAAAATTTGACCTTTCAATGCTTTTTAAAAAAGTAATGGATTTTTAGAAAGGGTTGTACTGAACAAAAGGAGCATTATATCATATAATCCATTTCAGGCCCATAGCCAGGAGCAGCTTATAAGCTTAGTAAATGAGTGTAATAAAGGTAATTCAGCAGAATGGAGGCAGGACTGGTCTAAGAGGGAAGAGCCACACTTGAAATTGGCTTTACAGTGTCCTTTGGAGAAGGGAAAAATAAGGAAGCAAGAATGGACTGAACATGTGACCCTGACTCTTACTGAATAGGGGAGACAGAATGGAGACTGGGAGAGAAGGAAGTAAGGTACCATAAGAGATAAGACAATGCTGCAGAAAGGCCAAGAGTGAGAAATTTGTGACTCGTACTTAAATCAGGACATTTCTAAGAATAACTAAAGACTATTTATGGAAGTAATAGGGCTCCCTCCCTTCCTTCCTTCCTTCTCTCCCTCCCTCCTTCTTTCCTTCCTTTTTTGCTAAAATTCTTCTCTGACTTATAATACATATATTTCTGTTACATATGCTATACTGGTCGTATGTGTGAAGCCTGCATTAATGCATTTAGAATTTTTCATACTGAGGCTGGGTGCAGTGGCTCATGCCTCTAATCCTAACACTTTGGGAGGCCAAGATGGGCAGATCACTTGAGGTCAGGAGCTGAAAACCAGCCTGGCCAACATGGTGAGACACTGTCGCTACTAAAAGTATAAAAATTAGCTGGGCGTGATGGTGGGCGCCTGTAATCCCAGCTATTTGAGAGGCTGAGGAAGGAGAATCTTTTGAACCCAGGAGGCAGAGGTTGCAGTGAGCTGAGATCATGCCACTATGCTCCAGCCTGGGTGACAGAGCGAAACTCTGTCTCAAAAAAAAAAAAAAAAAATGAAGTAGAGATTTTGCTCACATAGATGGATTGGCTGATCTGTGAGTAATCAGCATCCTAGTCGCTGGTAGTGAGAAGGCAGTACAACATAATGAATGACTGAGCATAAGCCAGTCATAGATCCAAATCTCAGTTCAGCCAATGTAATCTTAATATATATTTCAGTACCTCAGTTTACTCGTATAATCCTTTATATACTGGGGAACTGTTGAAGTTTGAATAAAAGATATGTAGTGTTAATACAACAGATGTGTATGTCTTCAAGGGAACCTGAAACCATTACTGACCTTTGGTCAACCCCTGGGAATGTGGCCCTCAGAATGTTCTCATGTGAATGGTTGATAATTATGTTTTGTACACCTGGAGCAATGGACCTGGCCTCATCAACTTGTCAGGATTTTGCTTTGCATAAACAGCAACCTATATGAAGTGCATTTATTTCATTTGTGATCCTGTGTTTCAGTTGCTTTGGCTGGCAATGTAGCATGATGTCGCTATGAGACTGACTCAATAAAAGCCTCAGACCAAGAGACTTTAACAGTTTTCCCTGGGCAGAGACATTCTGCACATGTCAATGCAGTTTGCTGCTAGAGAGAAAGCATATCCTATGTGGCCCCAGATGGGAAAGTACTCAAAAGCCTGTCCCTGACCTCTCTGGATTTCTCCTGATGTATTTTTCCTGTTGCTCTTGGTCTGTGTAACCTTGCTCTAATAAACCTTAGCCATGAGTATTGAGTTTTATGAGTCCTTGTGGTGAATCAGCAAACTTGAGGGTGAACTTAGGACCTGTGAAATATAAAAGGACTAGTACAGTACCTGAAGAATAATACACATCCAATATATGCTTGCTACTAACATTTAAATTCTGCCTGCTGGATGTTGTATGAGACAAACTATACTCTACTAGAATACAGACTGAGAATACAGGACTTTGCCTGATTTTCTCAACAATGCCCTCGGAAGAAGGCAAGGATAACATTTAATCAATGGGGAACTTAAAGGATATAACTCCAAGATTCTGCTCTGGCTTCCTATCACTTCCAATTCAGAGTGGGGAGGTGCCATGTAGGACAAATATGTACAAATATGTAGACCACCAACTGAGACCTTTGAAGAATGCATGCCAGGGCAAACTTTTTTACCATTTTGATGAGTAATGAAACAATGAAAAGTACCTTGTTGAGATTTAGAAGTTTAGAACACTTTGACTAATGTCATGGTGCTCCAAGTGTGGGTGCCACAGGCTGGATCTTCACTTTAGGTAACAGCCACCAGAGGTGATGGTGTTAAAAGTGGTCATCAGGAAGGCCAGATGTGGTGGTCACACTTATAATCCCAGCACTTTGGGAGGCTGAGTTGGGCGGATCACTTGAGGCCAGGAGTTCGAGGCCAGCCTGGGCAACATGGTGAAACCCCGTCTCTACTAAAAATACAAAAATTAGCCAGGGTTGGTGGTGCATGCCTGTAGTCCCAGCTACTCAGGAGGCTGAACCAGGAGAATCACTTGAACCTGGGAGGCAGAGGTTGCAGTGAGCCGAGATCACACTACTGCACTCCAGCCTGGGGGACAGAGTGAGAAAAAAACCCAAAATACAGAAGTGGTTATCAGGAATTTTCCCAACTCAGCCAGAATCAAGTGCACAGAATGTTTTAGTCTGTCCAGGCTGCTATAGTAAAATACCATCAACTGGGTGGCTTATAAACAACCAAGATTTATTGCTTGCAATTCTGGAGGCTAGAAGTCTAGATCAAGACACCAGAATATTCAGTGAAGGTCGGCTCTATGATGTGTAGATGGAGTCTTTTCACTGTGTCCTCACATGGTGGAAGGGGTGAACTCTTCAGCCCCTTATAAAGGATTAGTACCCCTATATGGGGCTGAAAGGTACTCCGCTCACATGACCTTATTACCTCCCCAAGCCTCCACCTCCTGATGCCATCATATAGGGGATTATGTGTCAACACCTCAATTTGGGGGAACATGAACATTTAGTCCATAGCACAGAGCTACATCCAACAGGCACCGGACACTAAAGGAAAAGAGACAGTCTTCTACTGTGAGGACTGCACTTAAACATTAAAAATAATTGGATTGGAACTTCAGTTGAGAGCTAATCAAAGGTAAGGAAGAGTCTAGGCAATTTCTTTTTCTTTTCTTTTTTTTTTTTTTTTTGAGATGGAGCTTTGCTCTGACACAGGCTGGAGGGCAGTGGCTCGATCTTGGCTCACTGCAACCTCCACCTCCTGGGTTCAAGTGATTCTTTTGCAACAGCCTCCCTAGTAGCTGGGATTACAGACACCCACCACCATGTCTGGCTAATTTTTGTATTTTTAGTAGAGATGAGGTTTCACCATGTTGGCAAGGCTGGTCTCAAACTCCTGACCTTAGGTGATCTGCCTGCCTCCGCCTCCCAAAGTGCTAGGATTACAGGCACAAGCCACCGTACCCAGCCCCATCTTGCAATTTCTTTCTAGGTTTGTGTGAGTGTGTGTTTATGGTTCTTATCCAAGTGACCAGGTCTAAGTAAGATACATCAAAAGATCCTTGTGCCCCTCAAAATGAAATAATAATTACAATAATAATTTATGTCATGCATTTTACTGATATTTTAAAAATACATCACCTCCAAGATGCATAGGGCTGATTTTGATAGTGATTTTTCCCTCTATTGGTGTCTTAAGCAATGTTGAGCATAAAATAATTGGTATAAGTTTCCTCTTTCACACTTTGAGCTCCTAATCATTGAGAATCACTTGAAGATGGCTTCATTGCAATGTTGCACATAAGGGTTACCTCCCTATCATTGTCATTCTCAGTATAACATTTCATCTTATTCCTATCATTCGCATGATCACAGTGTGCATTGTTCCTGGAATCTGACTTACTAGAGGACCTGGAAAAGGACTTGACTTTACTTGAAACACATAGGTTTTGAGTATTTTTCTTCTTTGCCTCAGAAATGTCATTGACCAAAGGCTTATAGGTTTTGGAAATAATACATCTTTCCCTGTGGGGTTCACAAGTTTTGGCTAATTGAGGGTTGAGTGATAAGACTGCCCCGCCTGGACTCACTGACCTTTTTGGATTAAAATGTTTGGGAGGCTTAGCCAATTTCTGTAGACCGAATGGCTTGGGTGATGAGATTTCATCTTGTGGATGGGATAAACAAAGTGGCTTGGATAGCAAAGGTTGCCTCACTGACTTATCTGAACTGGCTGGCTTACAGGCATAGGCTAGCTTACATAATTTTTCTAGACCGAGTGACCTATGTGACTTTTCCAGGTGAGATGACTTGCATAATTTTTTTGGGCATGATGACTTGGATGACTTTTTTGGATATGATGGCCTAGTTAACTTTCGTGCATGGTTTTGTATGGATGGCTTTTGTAGACTCGAGGGCCTGATTAATTTTTCTGCACTGGATAATGAATGTTCTGAACTTGAGTGCTCAGATGTCTTGTCTATAGTGGGTAGCAGAGATTGTTTTTCAGGATTGAATTGACTGGCTGTCTTGTCTTCACTGAATGATATTTCGCACGACTTGGATGCCATACCTTTTTTCTTGCCCCTGAAAGCATAGAAAATTTGGAATATAATGATTTAAAACAAAAGAGACCTATTACTATTATCAGAGAACATACAGTACTGTCAGCTTAGACCTGTGATCTTTTTGGGGCTTTAAGATGAAGACTGAACACAGTAAGAATTGGAGTGTGGTGTCTGGGCATGATGTCTCATGCCTGTAATTCCAGCATTTTGGGAGGCCATGGAGGGCAGATCACTTGAGGCCAGCAGTTTGAGACCAGCCTGGCCAACATGGTGAAACACCGTCTCTACTAAAAATACAAAAGTTAACCTAGTGTGGTCGCACATGTCTGTAATCCCCAGCTACTTGGGAGGCTGAGGCATAAGAATCACTTGAACCTGGGAGGCAGAGGTTGCAGTGAGCCAAGATCATGCCATTGCACTCCAGCCTAGGTGACAGAATGAGACTCTGTCTCAAAAACAAACAAGAAAATACATGCAATAAAACAGAATTGGAGTGTAGTGAAAGCCACAACTAAGGTTATAAATATGAACTCTTGTTTAATGCTTTTTCTTAGGAGTATTTTACTATTTAACCACATTAGATGACAATATAGTCCACATATAGAATGACACAAAGTTGTTTCAGATCTACTACAATAAGAGAGAAAGAAACACAGAAACACAGAGATAGAGAAAGAGAGAGAATGAATCTCACTTATTTCAGAATTTAACTATTTATAAAAAAGTCACAAATTGATAATGTATCACAAGATAAAAGCATCTGCAGAAAAAGTCATTGTTTTTATATCATATTTACAAAATCAAGTTATCTGTGCATATTTAAATTCATAACATTTCTCTGAAACTAAAGGAGAGCAGTACTAGTACCACATTATAGTCACCAGTCTTTGGAATGGGATATTTTTAGGGAACTAGTATATAAAAGACAGGCACTGAGATCATGAGAGTAACAACATTGAATAATTTTTGATGCATTAAATCTTAAAATGGTAGATTATCCAAAATGTTTTGTTGTCTTTGAAAAACAGAGACCTAATTCCCTCTTTCTTTCTCTTCATTCTCCCACTCTTATTCAGCTATTCATGCCCTCTTATTCTACACTGAATTTATAATGCAATTAATATCCTGGAGTTCAGCTGAACCCTGAACAAGAGACACTTTGGCTAAAGTTAATAATGTACTAGAGAATATTTAAGAGCTGATATGATTTAAGTGAAAATATTCACCTACAACAGGTTGGTAGCTCTTCACTAGTCTAAAATTAAGTAACCTGAGCAATAATGAAACCTCCACTATGTGTATATACACACACACACACACACACACACACACACACACACCTTGCACTCTTAATTTAAAGGAGTAAAACTTACATTTCTGCTTTGGTGGCATCACCACTCGTAGAATTATGATAGAGAATACAAAAACAAGTAAAGACGAAGAAGGTGATGATAATACCAACTAAAACAAGTATATTTCGTCTAAGGTAGCGCAGTTTTGTCTGCATTGATTCAACGGGTTTAGCTTCTGCAAAGAGATTGTATAATCAGAGGTGTTAGGTAACCAAGTTTTTTTCCACGTTGATCATGGTTTGATAGTGTAGATCAAAATAACATTTCTTATCAATTATTTTTTAAACCTGATTAATTGTATCACTGTTATGTTTTTTCCTCAAGGATCCAGCCAGTCCAGAAGCTAAATCTGGGAGGCATCACTGGCTAATCCATACCATTTCCTGGGTTGTCCCTGAATCATGGCTTGGTTATCACATTACCTGGGTTTTTGAATCTGTGTGTTTATGTCTTGCATGTGTAAGTGTACTTGAGTGTTAATATGTGTGTGATTGAAAAGGGATGTGACAAAAACAAACCCTTGTTAAAAACCTACAATATGCTGGAGATATGGCAAGATGGTCAAATAGGAACAGCTCTGGTCCGCAGCTCCCAGCGAGGCCAATGCAGAAGGCGGGTAATTTCTGCATTTCCAATTGAGGTACCCAGTTCATCTCATAGGGACTGGTTAGGCAGTGGATGCAGCCCACAGAGGGCCAGCAGAAGCAGGGTGGGGCGTCACCTCACCCAGGAAGTGCAAGGAGCTGAGGGCTTCCCTTCCCCAACTGAGGGAAGCCATGAAGGACTGTGCTATCCAGCCCAGATACTATGCTTTTCCCATGATTTTTGCAATCCACAGACTAGGAGATTCCCTTGTGTGCCTACACTACCAGGGCCCTGGGTTGCAAGGACAAAACTAAGCAGCTCTTTGGGCAGACACAGAACTAGCTGCAGGTTGGTTTTTTCCCCCCACTCAGTGACACATGGAAGCCCAGTGAGACAGAACCATTCACTCCCCTGGAAAGGTGGCTGAAGCCAGGGAGCCAAGTGGTCTCACTCAGTGGGTCCCACTCTGATGGAGCCTAGCAAGCTTAGATCTACTGGCTTGAAATTCTTGCTGCCAGCCCAGCAGTCTGAAGTTGACCTGGGACAATCAAGCTTGGTGCAGGGAGGGATGTCTGCCACTACTGAGACTTGAGTAGGCAGTTTTCCCCTGACAGTGCTAAGGAGGCCAGGAAGTTCAGACTGGGCAGAACTCACCACAGCGCTGAAAAGTATCTGTGGCCAGACTGCCTCTCTAGATTCTTTCTCCCTGGGCAGGGCATTTCTGAAAGAAAGGCAGCAGCCCCAGTCATGGGCTTACAGATAAAACTCCCACCTCCCTGGGACAGAGCACCTGGGGGGAGTGGCGGCTTTAGGGGCAGCTTCAGCAGACTTAAACATCATGCCTTCCAGCTCTGAAGAGAGCAGTGGATCTTGACAAGGATTCTCCCAGCACAGCACTGGAGTTCTGCTAAGAGAGAGACTGACTGCCTCCTCAAGTGGGTCCCTGACCCCCATGCTTCCTCACTGGGAGAAGCCTCCCAGCAGGGGTCAACAGACACTTCATATAGGAGAGCTCTAGTTAGCATCAGACCAGCACCCCTCTGGGACAAAGCTTCCAGAAGAAGGAGCAGGCAACAATCTTTGCTGTTCTGCAGCCTCCACTGGTGATACCCAGGCAAATAGGGTCTGGGGTGGACCTCTAGCAAGCTGCAGCAGACCTGCAGAAGAGGGGCCTGACTGTTAGAAGAAAAACTAACAAACAGAAAGCAATAATATCAACATCAACAAAAGTACCCCCAGACAAAAACCCTATTCAAAGGCCATTAGCCTCACAGATCAAAGGCAGACAAACCCACAAAGATGAGGAAAACCCAGCACAAAAATGCTGAAAATTCCAAAACCAGAATGCCTCTTCTCCTCCAAATGATCTCTACTCTTCTCCAGCAAGGGCAAAAAACTAGATGAGAATGAGCAATTGACAGAAGTAGTCTTCAGAAGGTGGGTAATAACAAACTCCTTTGAGCTAAAGGAGCATATTCTAACCCAATGAAAGGAAGCTAAGAACCTTGATAAAAGGTTACAGAAACTGCCATTTAGAGAAGAACATAAATGACCTCATGAAGCTGAAAAACATAGCACAAGAACTTCGTGACACATATACAAATATCAATAGCCAAATCAATCAAGCAGAAGAAAGGATATCAGAGATTGAAGATCAACTTACTTAAAGTAAGGTATGAAGACAGGGTTAGAGAAAAAAGAATAAGAAAAAATAAAATGAACAAAGACTCCAGGAAATATGATTCTATGTGAAAAAGACCAAACCTACAGTTGATTGGTGTACCTGAAAGTGACAGGGAGAATGGAACCAAGTTGGAAAATACACCTCAGAATATTATCCAGAACTTCCCCAATCTAGCAAGACAGGCCAACTTTCAAATTCAGAAAATGCTAAGAACACTACTAAGAGACTCCTGGAGAAGACCAACCCCAAGACACATAATCATCAGATTCTCCAAGGTTGAAACAAAGGAAAAAATGTTAAGTGCAACCAGAGAGAAAGATCAGGTTACCTACAAAGGGAAGCCCATCACACTAACAGTGGATCTCTCTGCAGACACCCTACAATCCAGAAGAGAGTGGGGGCCAATATTCAAACATTCTTACACAAAAGAATTTTAAACCCAGATTTTTATATCCAGCCAAACTAAGCTTCATAAATGAAGGAGAAATAAAATCCTTTCCAGAGAAGTAAATGCTGAGGGATTTTTGTCACCACCAGGCCTGCCTTACAAGAGCTCCTGAAGGAAGTACTAAATATGGAAAGGAAAAACTGGTATCAGCCACTGCAAAAACACACCAAAATATAAAGAGTAACAACACTATACAGAAACTGCATCGGCCAGCTGCAGTGTCTCACGCCTGTAATCCCAGCACTTTGGGAGGCTGAGGTGGACAGATCACCTGAGATCAGGAGCTCTAGACCAACCTGACCAACATGGAGAAACCCCATTTCTATTAAAAATACAAAATTAGCTGGGCGTGGTGGTGCATGCCTGTAATCCCAGTTACTCGGGAGGCTTAGGCAGAAGAACCACTTGAACCCAGGAGGCAGATGTTGCAGTGAACTGAGATTGTGCCATTGCACTCCAGCCTGGGCAACAAGAACAAAACACCATCTCAAAACAAAATGAAACAAAACAAACAAACAAAAAGAAACTACATCAACCAATGGGCAAAATAACCAGCTAGCATCATGATGACAGGATCAAATTAACATATAACAGTATTAACCATAAATGTAAATGGGCTAGTGCCCCAATTAAAAGACACAGACTGGAAAATTGAATAAGGAGTCAAGATCCATCAGTGTGCTATATTCAGGAGACCCATCTCACATGCAAAGACACACATAGGCTCAAAATAAAGGGATAGAAGAATATTTACCAAGTGAATGGTAAGCAAACAAAAGCAGAGATTGCAATCCTAGTCTCTGATAAAATGAACTTTAAATTAACAAAGATTAGAAAAAAAAGAAGGGGATTACATAATGGGAAAGGGATCAATGCATCAAGAAGAGCTAATTATCCTAAATAGATATGCACCCAATACAGGAGCACCCGGATTCATAAAACAAGTTCTTAGAGAACTATGAAGAGACTTAGACTCCCACACGATAATAGTGGGATACTTTAACACCTCACTGTCAATATTAGACAGATCAATGAGACAAAAAATTAATAAGGATATTCAGGACTTGATCTCAGCTCTGGACCAAGTGGATCTAATAGACATCTACAGAACTCTCCACCCCAAATCAACAGAAGATGCATTCTTCTCAGCACCACATAGCACTTATTCTAAAGTCGACCACATAATTGGAAGTACAACACTCCTCAGAGAATGCAAAAGAACAGAAATCATAACAAACAGCCTCTCAGACCACAGTGCAGTCAAATTACAACTCCGGACTAAGAAACTCACTCAAAACAGCACAATTACATGGAAACTGAACAACCTGCTCCTGAATGACTACTGAGTAAATAATAAAATTAAGGGAGAAAAATAAAAGTTACTTGAAACCAATGAGATCAAAGAGACAATGTACCAGAATCTCTGGGACGCAACTAATGCAGTGTTAAGAGGGAAATGGATAGCACTAAAGTGCCCACATCAGAAAGCAGGAAATATCTGAAGTTGACACCCTAAAAACACAATTAAAAGAACTAGAGAACCAAGAGCAAATGGATTAAAAAACTAGAAGAAGACAAGAAATAACTAAGATCAGAGCAGAACTGAAGGAGCCAGAGACATAAAAAACCTTTCAAAAAATCAATGAATCCGGGAGCTGGTTTTTTGAAAAGATTAACAAAATAGATAGACTACTAGCCAGACTAATAAAGAAGAAAAGAGAGAAAAATCAAATAGACACAGTAAAAAATGATAAAGGGGATATCACCACCGATCCCACAGAAATACAAACTACCATCAGAGAATACTATACACACCTTTATGCAAATAAACTAGAAAGTCTAGAAGAAATCTATAAATTCCTGGACAGTTACACCCTCCCAAGACTAAACCAGGAAAAATTCAAGTCCCTGAATAGACCAATAAAAGTTCTGAAATTGAGGCAGTCATTAATAGCCTACTAACCAAAAAAAAAAAAAAGCCCAGGGCCAGACGGATTCTATCAGAGGTACAAAGAGGAGCTGGTACCATACCTTCTGAAACTATTCCAAACAACAGAAAAAGAGGGACTCCTCCCTAACGCATTTTATGAGGCCAGCATCATCCTGATACCAAAACCTGGCAGAGACACAACAAAAAAAGAAAATTTCAGGCCAATATCCCTGATGAACATTGATGCGAAAATCCTCAATGAAATACTGGCAAACCAAATCCAGCAGCATATAAAAAGCTTATCCACCACGGTCAATCTGGCTTCATCCCTGGGACGGAAGGCTGGTTCAACATATGCAAATCAAGAAATGTAATCCATCACATAAACAGAACCAATGACAAAAATCACATGATTATCTCAATAGATGCAGAAAAGGTCATTGATAAAATTCAACATCCATTCATTCTAAAAACTCTCAATAAACTAGGTGTTGATGGAACATATCTCAAAATAGCAAGAGGTATTTATGACCAACCCATAGCCAATATTGTACTGAATGGGCAAATGCTGGAAGCATTCCTTTTGAAAACTGACACAAGACAAGGATGCCCTCTCACCACTCCTATTCAACATAGTATTGGAATTTCTGGCCAGGGCAATCAGGCAAGAGAAAGAAATAAAGGTATTCAAATAGGAAGAGAGGAAGTCAAATTGTCTCTGTTTACAGATGATATGATTGCATATTTGAACATTCCATCATCTCAGTTCAAAAACTGTTCAAGCTGATAAGAAATTTCAGCAAAGTCTCAGGATGCAACATCATGGTGCAAAAATCACAAGTATTCCTATACATTAATAGTAGATAAGCAGAGAGCCAAATCATGAGTGAACACCCATTCACAATTGCTACAAAAAGAATAAAATACCTAGGAATACAACTTACAAGGGACGTGAAGGAACTCTTCAAGGAGAACTACAAACCACTGCTCAAGGAAATAAGACGGGACACAAACAAATGGAAAAACATTTCATGCTCATGGATAGGAAGAATCAATATTGTGAAAGTGGCCATACTTCCCAAAGTAATTAATAGATTCAATGCTACCCATCAAGCTACCATTGACTTTTTCACAGAATTAGAAAAAACCACTTTAACTTTTCTTATGGAACCAAAAAAGAGCCTGTATAGCAAAGACAATCCTAAGCAAAAAGAACAAAGCTGGAGGCATCATGCTTTCTTATGTACTTCATGCTATACTACAAGGCTACAGTAACCAAAACAGCATGATACTGGTACCAAAACAGATGTATATAGACAAATGGAACAGAACAGAGGCCTCAGAAGTGATAGTACACATCTACAACCATCTGATCTTCAACAAACCTAACAAAAATAAGCAATGGGCAAAGGATTCCCTATTTAATAAATGGTGCTGGGAAAACTGGCTAGCCATATACAGAAAACAGAAACTGGACCCCTTCCTTAATACCTTACCCCAAAATTAACTCAAGATGGATTAAAGACTTAAATGTAAAATTCAAAACTATAAAAACCCTAGAAGAAAACTCAGGTAATACCATTTAGAACATAGGCAAAGACTTCATGATTAAAACAACAAAAGCAATTGGAACAAAAGCCAAAATTGACAAATGGGATCTAATTAAGCTAAAGAGCTTCTGCACAGCAAAGGAAACTATCATCAGAGTGAACAGGCAATCTAAAGAATGGGAGATTTATTTTGCAATCTATCCATCTGACAAAGGTCTAATATCCAGAATCTACAAGAAACTTAAACAAATTTACAAGAAAAAAAAACAAAAACCCCATAAAAAATGGGTGAAGGATATGAACAGACAGTTCTCAAAATAAGACATTTATGCAACCAACAAACATGGGAAAAAACTCATCATCACTGATCATTAAAGAAATGCAAATCAAAACCAAAATGAGATATCATCTAACACCAGTTAGAATAGTGATCATTAAATAGTCTGGAAACAACAGATGTTGGCGAGGATGCAGAGAAATAGGAATGCTTTTACACTGTTGGTGGGAGTGTAAATTAGTTCAACCATTATGGAAGACAGTGTGGTGATTCCTCAAGGATCTGGAATCAGAAATATCATTTGACCCAGCAATACCATTACTGGGTATATACCCAAAGAATTATATATATATATATATATATATATATATATATATATATATATATATATACTATAAAGACACATGTGCACATATGTTTATTGCAGCACTATTTACAATAACAAAGACCTGGAACCAACCCAAATGCCCATCAATGATAGACTAATTAAAGAAAATGTTGCACATATACACCATGGGATACTATGCAGCCATAAAAAGGAATGAATTCATGTCCTTTACAGGGACATGGTTGAAGCTAGAAGGCACCATTCTCAGCAAACTAACAGAGGAACAGAAAACCAAACACTTCATGTTCTCACTGATAAGTGGGAATTGAACAATGAGAACACGTGGACACAGAGAGGGGAATATCACAAACTGGTGCCTGTTGGGGGTGTGGGGGCCAAGGGGAGGGAGAGCATTAAGACAAATACCTAATGCATGTGAGGCTTAAAACCTAGATGATGGGTTGATGGGTACAGCAAACCACCATGGCACATGTATATCTACGTAGCAAACCTGCACGTTCTGCACATGTATCCCAGGACTTAAAGTAAACAACAACAACAACAACAATAACAACAAACCTACTGTATGTTAAGTCCCTTGCCAGATTCCTTTATATAGTATTAGCTAGTTTGGTGGGGACGGGGCAGGGTGGTAAAGGGGGACCATAAATCTGTCATCTTGGTGCTTATATTTTGTTTAAGTTTTTTACACAGAACTAAAAATATTAGCTGTTGTATTAGAAATTCTTAAAGACCTACTAATGGCAACACTGCTAAAAGTAACAGCAGATTTCTTAAATACAGCTAGCTTTTCTAATTAAATGCTTGAATGTTTACTTTTATAGATCATAACTTAGAAGTTTTAAGGTTAGGCACATACCTGTAGTAGAAGATCCATTTGTTTGGTTTGTATTTATACAATTATATGTATAAAAGGACAAAAGTAGGACACAAATAAGAAGATTCATGTCCAGGACTTGGTTCAAATGAGCCTTCTTCTAAGGTAACTACTGATTTTATGTGGTTCAGAATGTTTTAGGCATTTATGACATCATGACCATTATGTGTCATCCTCTGACAACAGAATCTCACCATGGCAAAGCATAAGCTTCTGCATACAAATGTTACCAAATGAGGTTTTTTTTATTTTTTTGAGAGGGAGTTTGGCTCAAGCTGCAGTGCAGTGGGATCATCTTGGCTCACTGCAACTTCCACCTTTGGGTTCAAGGTGTGGTGGCTCACAGGTGTAATCCCAGCAGTTTGGGAGGCCGAGGCAGGCAGATCACTTGAGGTCAGGGGTTGTAGATTAGCCTGGCCAACATGGTAAAACCCCGTTTCTGTTTAAATGCAAAAATTAGCTGGGCATGGTGTGGGCACCTGTAAACCCAGCTACTTGGGAGACTGAGGCAGGAGAATTGCTTGAACCTGGGAGGCGGAGGTTGCAGTGATTCAAGATTCTGTTCCAGCACTCCAGCCTGGGTGACAGAGTGAGACTCCATCTCACAAAAAGAAAAAAAATTCAGAACAAGAAAATTGAGGCATTATTAATTAGAGAAGGAAGTATTTGGAGAGGTAAGGGAAAATGGGATAGATTTCCTGGGGAAGCAATACTGGGGCTGAGTTCTGAAAGGTAAGTAGGAGTGAATTATGAGAAAAGGAAAGAAGAATTTTCCAAGTGGAGGAGGCATGTGTGCAAAGGCACTGTGATGGAAGGAAGGCTGGCAAGTTGGAGAAACCAAAAGAAGATAAGAGAGTTGAACAATAATGGGGAAGCACAGGAGAGTTTTGGTTTTTTGTTTGTTTTTGAGTCAGGGTCTTGTTCTGTTGTCCAGGCTGGAGTGAAGTGACACCATCTTAGCTCACTACAACCTCCACCTTCCAGGTTCAAGCGATTCTCCTGCCTTAGCCTCCCAGAGTAGCTGGGACTGCAGGCGTGCGCCACCATGCCCAGCTAATTTTTGTATTTTTGGTAGAGATGGGGTTTCACCATGTTGGCCAGGATGGTCTCAATCTCTTGACCTTCAGATCTGCCCAACTTGGTCTCCCAAAGTGCTGGGATTACAGGCACGAGCCACCGCCCCTGGCCGTTACTGTTTTTATTGTTGCCAGGACTAGAGTAAGGCCCAGTGAGATATTTGCCTCTAGCACAAAATTTAAGGGGTGCCGCAAAATTTAGCAATCAAAATAAACAAGATTTTAATGCAATCTTTAAAACTTAATGCCAAAAATCTATGACCAACAAAATATTGAACATTTAAATAACGACGGGATCTGATACTGCACTTGCAACACCCTGTCCCACTCCCCTCATCCTAATCCCAGCTCTGCATCTTGGGCCTGCAGGGCCGTATTTATTCTTTTCCACTTTAAAAAGCAGAGGGGAAGGGTCTAAGGACTCAGCCAGGTGCTTGACAGGGCTGTGTCCCCAGAACCGTCAAAATCTCACTAGGTCATTTTCCTCGGATAGCTGCTTCTGAGCCCTTGTGTAACGATTCTTGGTGAAGAATGGCTGCTCCTGGTTTCTCTCTCCTTGGTTCTCCAGAGGTTAACCTGTACCACCTTTCTGATTTCTGCCATTGTATTTGATTGTCTTGCTCCTAACGTCTGGCTGGCACATATCTATAGGAATCAGTAGTAGGAAAAGCTCCTAAGCTTTTCCCAGCACCCACATGGCAAGTTTGAACCCTTGCCCTCATCCAGATGAGAGGAAGGAATCTTTCTGGGGTTGCCAACTTGGGGATTTCTACTTCCCTCCTCTCGACCTCAATTGACAGTGCAGTTCCACCTTGGGCCTTCAACATTTTCCCCCCATTTGATTTTTTTAATTAAAAAAATAATATATGCACCTTATAAAAATTTCAAATCACGCAGAGGTATTTCAGACTTCCTTTATCCCTTGAGGTCTTCTGACATTTTTAAATTGCTTTAAATATTCCTTACTCACAGCTTGCAATGATACCTGAAATCTTCATCTCTATTTTTAATTACATTTTAAAATTGCGTTAGGAATATATTAATATTAACCCATTCTCATTATGAAAAATACAAAAGACAGATGTATACAGAATAAAACGTTATAGACTGTTTTCCTTCCCCACTTCTCTCTACCCCATTCTCGAGACAATGACACAAAAATTTGATGTGCATCTCTCAGATCTCTTTCTACATATTTACATGCATATCTATGTACATGATGCACACACATACTACTTAAAAATGGGATCATTCTGTAAGTATTCCTTTTCAGGGTTTAAAAAATATCACACAACTATTCATATGCTGATATTCACAGCAGTATTATTCACAATAGCCAAAAGGTGGAAACAACCTAAATGTCCATCAACAGATAAATGGATAAACAAAATATGGCATATGCACACAATGAAACATTATTTAGCCTTAAAAAGGAAGGGAATTCCAATACATGATACAACATGAATGAACCCTGAAAACATTACGCTAAGAAATAAACCACATATTATATGAGGTACTTAGAGTGGTCAAATTCATGGAGACAGAAAGTAGAATGGTGGTTATCAGGGCCTGGGTTGAGTGGGGAAAAGGAAATTACTGTTTAGTAGGGACAGAGGTACAGTTTGGGATGATGGAAAACTTCTGGTTATGGTTGTGAGGATGCTTGTACAGCAACATGAATCTGCTTAATGCCACTGATGTGTATACTCAAAAAGGATTAAAATGGTAAATTTTATGTTATATTAATTTTCTACAATAAAAAAATAGAAAAAACAATACACAACTAATGCTTAAACCATTTCCTTGTTAAAAAAAAGTCAGATGTAAACATTTATAAGGCAAAACATGACTGACACCCTTGACCACCTTCCATCCCATTCTTCTTTTCCAAGGTAATGACTGATATATGTCCCTTGAGTTCTTTTTCTTTGCATTTACATATATTACAGAGCATAGATCTGGAGCCAAAATGGGTTGAAATCCTCGCTCCACCATTTACTAGCTGGCTGACCCTTGGACAAGTTAATGTCTAAGTTCTGTACTTTAAGATCCACACCTGGAGGCCGGGTGCAGTGGTTCACACCTATAATCCCAGCACTTTGGGAGGCCAAGGGGGATGGCTCATTTGAGGTCAGGAGTTCAAGACCAGCCTGGCCAACATGGTGAAACCTTGCCTCTACTAAAAATACAAAAATTAGCCAGGTGCGGTCGTTGGTGCCTGTAGTCCCAGCTACTCGGCAGGCTGAGGCAGGAGAATCACTTGAACCTGGGAGGCGGAAGTTGCAGTGAGCTGAGATCGTGCCACTACACTCCAGCCTGGGTTACAGAGCAAGACTCTGTCTCAAAAAGAGAAAAAAATCTATGTCTGTAAGAAGATTAATAGAATCTTCTGTATGGATCAACTGGAGGTCATTATGTTAGGTGAAATAAGCTAGGCACAGAAAGACATGCCTCATGTTCTCACTCATATGTGGAAGCTAAAAAGTTGATCTCTTGGAGGTAGAGAGTAGAATGATAGTTACCAGAGGTTTGGAAGAATGTGTGTGTGTGGTGGTGAGGATAGGAGGGTGATAAAGAGAGGTTGGTGGGCTGGGCGCAGTGGCACACGCCTGTAATCCCTGTACTTTGGGAGGCCGAGGTGGGTGGATCACCTGAGGTCAGGAGTTCGAGACCAGCCTGGCCAACATGGAGAAACCCCGTCTCTACTAAAAATACAAAATTGGCTGGGCATAGTGGTATCCGCCTGTAATCCCAGCTACTCGGGAGGCTGAGGCAGGGGAATCGCTTAAACCCAGGAGGCGGAGGTTGCAGTGAGCCGAGATTGCACCATTGCACTCCAGCCTGGGCAACAGAGCGAGACTGAGAGGTTGGTTAATGGGTACAAAAAGAGAGAGGTTGGTTCATGGGTACAAACATATAATTAGGAAGAAGGAACAATACAAAGGTGACTATGGTTAACAACAATATATTGTATATTTCAAAACAGCTGGAAGAGAAGATTTGAAATGTTCCCAATACAAATAAATTATAAATGTTTGAGGTGATGGATATCCTAAATACCCTGAATTGGTCATTACACATTGTATGCATGTGTCAGAATTGATCACATGTACCCTTATAAATATATACAATTATGATGTATCCAAAAAGTTTAAGGGAAAAAATAATAGAAGCTTCTGAATAGGGATAAAATGAGGATTAAATTAAAGAATGCATGTATGACATTTAGCACAGTACCTAGTACATAATAAGTGGTCAAGAAATGTTATTATTGGATGTAGTACCCAGTTTTAGAGAGTCAATAAAGCAGGTCAGCAGATAATACCTATCATGTCAGTATCAGGAATCAGGGACTGAAGGGAATTTGGGAATGGGGGCCAGAAAGAGAGCAGAGAAGTCCCCAAATGGAAAGTGAGTGGTTGCCAATCAAATCTAGCATTTAACTTTATGAAACAAAAAATAGAAGAGATATAAGAATACATAGATAGAAGCACAGTTATATTACACAACTTTCAGCATAAGATAAATCAAGTGGACACAAAGTTATTAAGGAGGTAAAATATATAAATAATATAAAATATAATCAATAGAGTTGATCATATATACATATACATGGAACTTTACAGCCTTTTCTTTTCTTCTTCACAGACATAATGAATTGTTTTATCTTCTTGGGGTAGGAAATCTGTTATTTTGGAAAACCATTTCTTTCCACCTCAACCAAATGGTCCTGATAAGAACTAAACAATTATAGTATCCCTCTCTCCTGGCCACAAGGGTGGGCATATGGCTCAGGCTAAACCAGTAATTGGTTCCCGTCTCTGACCATAGTGATTGGTTTATAGTTGGGCATGTGACTCAGCACAGGCTAATCAGAAGTTTTCTCCAAGGATTTTTCAAACAATCTGAGCTAAGAAATTCCTTTACCACCAGCAGCAGTAAACCTGGAAAAGATGTCCAAAGGTGTCTGTGACACAGCCCCTGATGGCAGGATAAGCTAATTAGAAAGGACAAAAGTGGCTGGGTATGGTGTCTCAAGCCTGTAACCACAACACTTTGGGAGGCTGAGGCAGGCTTGAGATCAGGAGTTCAAGACCAGCCTGGCCAACATGGTGAAACTCTGTCTCTATTAAAAATACAAAAATTAGCTGGGCATGGTAGCAACGTCTGTAATCCCAGCTACTCCAGAGGCTGAGGCTGGAGAATTGCTTGAACCCAGGAAGCAGAGGTTGCAGTGATCTGAGATCATGCCACTACATTCCAGCCTGGGCCACAGAGCGAGACTCTGTCTTAAAATAAGCAAACAAGCAAAGAATACAAGTGACATAAAGAGAAACATAAAGATGAAAGATGGAGAGTCTTCCAAGGAGAGTTACAATTCCTGTTTTCCTACAGCCATCTGCATCGCTGCTCTTCTAGTGGTTTGATTATATGTATTAATATATTCCTTCTTTTCATTCACTGGTTGGAATTGGCTTTATGTCATTTTCACCCACAAGAGCCCTAATGTATACACATTCGTGTGTGTATATATAAACAACGGGATAATAGCAGGGAGGCCCCTGAGCCATTAATTCAGATTGATAGGTCAAAGCCAGGCCCAGCATACTTGTTCTTGGGACAGCAGCCCCCAGCCACATCTCTGTAACACAGGGCATGCTGCTGAGGTAGAATGAGTCTGAGATCCACGTTCACTGGAATTTCAAATGTTCCCCTACCAGCAGTTACCAACACATCTCCTCTTTGCAGGCATGGACATTTCTGGTGAGAAGGCTGTTAACAATTTCCCCTCTTATATCTCTGTGCATAGCCAATAAGACCTCCCTGTCAGTGCAAAGGCATGTGTATTCTTATCTGCGCACTTTCACAACATGTGTACACGTATGTTCTCTAGAGTCTTCACACATGCACATCTATGCATGAGATCGCATGTAGGAAGCCTCTGTAATACTAGAAATTATGTTTTGTTTATTTTAAAATCTCATATGCCATATGCCTGTTAAGGTGCTCTAATCATTATAGCATAAAGAATGAGTAGCTGGTTTGATCTGAACTGTCGTCCAGTCTCAATTCATTCAGTGACTGACATTAATGAAATAATAAGTTGCTTTCTAGAAGGTTTTAACCATCCTCTAAGGGAGATCTTGACATTTTAGTATCCATTTCACACTTCTTTGCCTATTCTGCCATCGTGTGGGCAAGGAACACAAACACCAAGGTATTAACGACCCAACGTTGCATTTGAAGAGGCTCTAACGATCAGAGATTTTTTTTTCCAGGGTTAGAGGAAAAGTGGGAAGGACATGAGGAGGAAACATAAATCTCCTCATGCACCAACCCCTCCGCCAAAAAAAAAAAAAAAAAAAAAAAAAGCTGCCCAAAAGAAAAGCTGACTACTTTCTACTTTTTTTTTCTTTCTTTTTTTTTTTTGAAACAGAGTCTTGCTCTGTCACCCAAGCTGGAATGCAGTGGCACAATCTCAGCTCACTGTAACCTTCAGCTCCTGGGTTCAAGTGATTCTCCTGCCTCAGTCTCTCAAATAGCTGGGATTACAGCGGCATGCCACCACACCCGACTAATTTTTGTATTTTTAGTAGAGACAGGATTTCACCATGTTGGCCAGACTGGTCTCAAACTCCTGACCTCAGGTGATTCCACCCACCTTGGCCTTCCAAAGTTCTGGGATTATAGGTGTGAGCCACTGCACCCGGCCAAAAGCTGACGACTTTCACTAAATCTTTACAAGGAGTTTAGGTTGGAGGGTTTGCTCATCGGAATGCAGTGTCCCTCAGAGGAACTAGCACATATTACCACCACTGTGTGCCGGGCATGGAATTCTCCTAGCAATCCCTTGGGTGCTGAGTGGAAGCCAGCTGTGTAGACATTATCATTGCATTAGCATCTTCCTTTTACAGATGTGCCTAGTGAGACCCAGAATGGCTAAGTAGCATGCCTAAATTCCCACAGGTAGTAAATTGCAAAGCCAGGAGATTTTGAAAATAAACCGGGAATATAAACAGAAACTATAAAAAAAAGTTTCATGAGAAAACTATGTACAAAGAAATACAAATTACAGGAATACAATTGCACACAAAGGCAATGTGTATGTATCTATCTATCTCTATCTTATGATGCTAAATAATAAAACCAATACTCATTAATTCACCAACTAACTTAAGAAAACAGTACTGCCAATGCCACTGAATCTCCTCTCTGACCCTATCCTCTTGTCTCTTTGCCCTGAGATAGCCACTATTCTTTTTCTTTTTTTATTCCCTTGATTTTCATTACTATTATTTTTTGAGATGGAGTCTCACTCTGTCACCCAGGCTGGAGTGCAGTGGCAGGATGTCGGCTCACTGCAACCTCCGCCTCCTGGGTTCAAGTAATTCTTTTGCCTCAGCCTCCTGAGTAGCTGGGATTACAGGCACACACACCACCATGCCTGGCTAATTTTTGTATTTTTAGAAGAGACAGGATTTCACCATATTGGCCAGGCTGGTCTTGAACGCCTGACCTCATGATTCGCCCGCCTTGGCTTCCCAAAGTGCTGGGGTTACAGGCGTGAGCCACCATGCCCGGCCCATTAATGTTTTATTCCAAAAGTATGTGCGTTTAGTTTTACTTTGTTCTGAAATATATAAAAATGGAAAGACATTTTATGTTTCTCCTGTGACTTGCTTTATTCACTCAAAATTGCTCATAAGATTGATCCATGTTGCTTGCGGTTCTTTTTTCACCAATGTATAGAATTCTATTCTATTCTATACATTGAATTCTATTCTATTCCAATTTCACCAATGTATAGGATTTTGTATAGATTTCTGGCACATGAATGTGCCAGACTATACTCATTCATTTTCCTGTTGATAGACACTTGCTTTTTTCCCCAGTTTTTCACCATTACATGCAATACTGCTATAAATGCTCATGTACATGACTTGTGGAACATGGTGTAGCAGTTTCTCTAGGGAAAAATACATGGAAACAAATGGCTGCATTATAGTGAATAAAAATGTTCAACTTTTACAAAACAATCTAATATCCTTTGCCAAAGTGGTTGTATTATATCAGTTTATGTTCGTACTGCAGTGTATGAGAGTTTCCATTGGTTAACATCCTTTGCTATCACGTGAAGTTGCCAGAACTTTGAATTTTGGCCAAACTAATGAGGTTAAAATGGCATGTCATTGTAGGTTTCTAGGAGTTTGTCAAATTTGTAAAAGTTTTCAAATTTAGTGGCATTAAGTTACATCACTTGATGGGGCAGAGAACATTCCAGGTTGGGGGAGCCACATGGGAAAGGGTTCTAAGTCAGGTCAGAGGTTGGTGCATATAAGGAACAGAAAAAATGCCACCATAGATGTTGCATAACAAGTTCTCTTCTGCCTTAGGTAGCTGACCTCTTAGTACCTCGCATTTTGCCTGATTTGATCTATGGCATCTGCCAGACCTTACCTGCTAGACCCAATCACTTCTGAACAGCTCTCAGGTATTACATCATATTATATGGTGAAATTGTGTTTTAATTTTAACCAAATGGATTCAAACTAGTTCTTATGCTTTTTATCTTTTATCAGATAGTTTTCACATTTGGATGAACTTCCAGAAGCTTACTTCAAAATATCTTTCTTATCATTGTATCACTGGGCCACTGCCAAATCCTCTTTGATCATCAAACAACTTTAAATTTGCTTTTTGAAATGTATTTAGGCTCTCAAATAGAGTTCTGAAAGACATGTGAGAATAAATTTTTAGGAATTTATTTTAGAGCACAAAATCAGCTTCGATTTCTTTGCCCTAGAACAAGGAGAGAACCTGTTAACTAGGCAACTGTGAATTATGATTATCTTTGTTCTTTGGGCCATTTAGCTGCTGGTCGAGTGAGTCTGATAGTCTAACTCAGGTTTTGCCCATTGGATTGTAACATACAGACAATAAAACAAAACCCAAGATAAGAATTAATAATTATCAAGTAAGTGGTTTGCCTTTGGCCCTATGTTGTGGCTAGATTCTCATGATGGCCCCCAGTGAACCATACTGCCTGGTATTTGCACCCTTGTGTAATCTCTGCCCACATTGAATATGGGCTGGCTTGTGACTGGTGTTACCAATAGAATGCTGTAGAAGGGACACTGTTTCAGTTCTAGATCTAGCCTTTAAGAGGACTAGCAGTTTCTGCTTCCTGTCTCTTGGAATACTTACTTTTGGGAACCCTGAGCCACTGTGTTAAATGTCTAGCCACTCTTCTGCAGAGACCACAGGGAGAGGTCATGTGGAGGGTAGAGGCCCTGAGACCATATGGAGAGACATAGCAGTTCAGCTGTACCAGTGTCCCAGTCAAGCCTCCAGGTAACTCCAGCCTCAGCCATCATGTGACTGCAGTTGTAGGTGGGCTCCCAAGAGAGACCAGCAGAACTTCACAGCTGAGCTCCATAAACCCACAGCCCCATGATAGAAAACACAGTGGTGATTGTTTTAAGCCACTACGTTTTAGGGTGGCTTGTTTTGTAATAATAGGTAACCAAAATAGAAATTGGTATGTGAACGTGGAGTGCTGACATAACAAGAATCTAAAACATGTGGGAGTGGGCAAAAGCTGAAATGGCCTTGTAGAAACTGTTAGTGAAGGCTTGAAGGAAATATGTAATTTTTGGAGCTCTCAGTCACCATGTAAAAAGCCTAAACACCTTGCTGGAAAGGCCACCTGGAGTGGAGAGGTCTTGATATACAAGGAAAAAGAGAAAGGTTCAACCTTCCAAGCATTCCAGATGACCCTAGCCTGGTTGCTATCTTTTTACTATCTAATTGCAACCACATGAGATAATCCAAGTGAAACCAGCTAAGGAACTCCCCAGCTGAGACGAGTTCACTAACAGAACAATGTGAAATAATAAACTGGTTTCTGTTTTAAGCCATTAAGTTTTGGTAGTGGTTGTTATACACGATAGATAACTGAGACACCTCTTATGGCCTCAGGTTTTCATTGTTCATTGACTCCCATGCACAGAATGACTTCATCCCGGACCCACAGTTATAAAGTTCCACCTAAATCTCCCTTCCTTTTGGAAGTGCTACAGATGGTTATTAAGGTCTTGGCTTTGCAGTTATGTGCCCCTCAGGTCAATTCCCTGCTCATTTGCTTATTTATTAACCGATTAAATTTTGGTAGGTCATTTAAACATTTTGTTACTCCAATTATTTTATCCGTCAAACGGGGGAAATGGTGCTTATTGCATCTAAGGCTTGTTATGAGGATAAAATAATCATAAACATCTTGATTACTTCAAAGCTATGGAAATAAGTGTGCATTATTATTATTCTTTTCTTTTCTTTTTTTGAGATAGAGTTTCGCTCTGTTGCCCAGGCTGGAGTGCAATGACATGATGTCGGCTCACTGCAACCTCTGCCTTCCAGGTTCAAGTGATTCTCCTGCCTCAGCCTCCCAAGTAGCTGGGATTACAGGCACGTGCCATCACAAACAGCTAATTTTTTGTATTTTTAGTAGAGACTCAGTTTTACCATGTTGGCCAGGGTGGTCTCAATCTCCTGATCTCAGGTGATCTGCCCACCTCGGCCTTCCAAAGTGCTGGGATTACAGGCATGAGCCACTGAGCTTGGCTCTCTATTTTTATTAGATAATAAGAAATTAGCCATACTAGCCCCACAAAGACTGCAAGCTAGTCAAACTACCCTCTTTTTGAATCCTGCTTTATATCTGCAAAATACTAGCTAACTACCTTCCACTTACAATATGCAGGTTATAGTCCGAGAGGTCACTATTAACTCCAGTTACTGATTTCAATCTGTCCTCCCACAATCCTTGGCCTGTTTCTTTGCCAGTGCCCCTCAGACACTGCCTCTCTTTTGGGGACTTACTTCATTCTCAGCTCCAAGTCATTGCCCTGAAACTCGTTCATAGAACCCAGTCTCACTCACCCATCACTAGCTGAGACAATTGTTTTTTAGATATTTGTCAAACCTAAAGTACCTCCCAAATTGCAACCTTGTTCTGAGACAAAGTAGGCTCCCTAAGTGAACTCAGAAAGCCTCTTCTGGAGTTCAGCTTTCCTTTCCTTTTTTTTATTTTTTAGAAAAAGTTTCTCTCTGTTACCCAGGCTGGAGTGCAACAGTGCGATTTCAGCTCACTGCAGCCTCTGCCTCCAGGGTTCAAGTGATTCTCCTGCCTAAGCCTCCCAAGTAGCTGAGATTACAGGCTCCTACCACCATGCCCGGATAATTTTTTGTATTTTTTTTTTCAGTAGAGATGGGGTTGGCCAGGCTGGTCTTGAACTCCTGACCTCAGGTGATCCACCTGCCTTGGCCTCCCAAAGTGCTGGGATTACAGGTGTGAGCCACCACCCCCAGCTTTCAAGCAAGATAGGGCAATATGGGCTGCATTTATTCTCCCACATGAAACAACAACAACAAACAGACAAAATATATATGAAACAACAGTCTTTAAGATGCAAAACCTCAGGCGGGGACAGTGATCCTGGGAGATGGGACATAAGATGAATGCTACAGTGTTCCAGGTTATTACACTATGAGGGTTTCCAGGCCACACTGCATGTAGGAGGAATCCAGGTGGAGAGAGTAGACTTTCTGAGGGTTTACAATACATGTAGAAGTATGATATATGGCAGTGATAGCACAAAGGCCAGGAGGTAAGAAATGAAGGTATACGATTGTATAGTTTTTATGCTGTATGTGAAATGGATAACAATAGGAGATAGACACTGATAAGATGAAGATGTATCCAATACACCATAAAGCAATCACTAAAACAATAAAACAGACATAGCTAGTAAGTTAACTGAGGAAATAAAATGAAATAATAATCCCAAATAAGGCAGAAAGAAATGAGAAACTACTAATGAGATAATCACATTAAATGTATATGGTCTAAACACTTCAGTTAAAGGCAGAGATTGTCATATTGATAAAAAAAGCAACAGTAAGCAAACTTCTGCCTATGAGAAAGCTACCTTGGATATAAAGACACAAATAGGTTAAAAATGAAAGGATGGACTGACTGGTCAAAGGGTTCAAACTTGAGATTGTAACATGAATAAGTTCTGTAGACTTCATGTACAGGATGGTCACTGTGAGAGTTTTCCTAACAGAATGGAGTCAGGAGGCCATAATGGAGGGGCTCTAACACACACATTCCTGTGATAAAAAGTATTCCCAAGTACTCTCTGAAAGCCATACTTTGCACAAGGACCACTGCAGTCTTGCACAAAGAATACTTATGCAGGCTGAGTGCAGTGGCTCACCCCTGTAATACCAGCCCTTTGGGAGGCCAATACAGGCAGACTGCTTGAGCCCAGGAGTTCAAGACCAGCCTGGGAAACATGGAGAAATCCCATCTCTATGAAAAATACAAAAATTAGCCAGGTGTAGTGGTGCACAACTGTAGTCCCAGATGCTCAGGAGGCTAAGGTGGGAGGATCAATTGAACCAGGGTGGTAGAGGCTGCACTGAGCCACCATTGCACCACTGCACTCCAGCTTGGGTGACAGAGTGAGACCCTGTCTCAAAAAAAAAAAAAAATTCTTAGGCAAGATGTCTGCTCAGCAGCTGCCTATTCAGCCTTTGACTGGCAACACCCTTGTTATTGATTCCTCAAGAATAATTGTTTCAAAATAATGTATGTAACAGTCTTCATTTTGCCTTTATAAGTTTCCCCTTTTCTCAGCCTCTCTAGATATGCCTATGATCCATCATAGCACATGTCTTGGATTATAATCCTGCTTATTCCTGAATAAACCCATTATCTTTGCAGAATCTCTCTCCATTGTTACTTTCGGTCGGCATGGTAATAGTTGATAATAAGGTGTTCTATACTTGAGATTTACTAATAGAATAGATCTTGGGTATTTTCACCACACACAAGAAAAGGTAGCTATGTGAAATGATAGATATGTTAATTAGATTGATTGTTGTAATTATTTCACAATATATATCAAAACATCACATTGTACACTAAAAATATATAATTTTTTGGTCAATTATACCTCAATAGAGCTGGGAAAACGTGGAAGGATGGAAAAGTATATACTGTGGTAACACTAGTCAAATGAAAGCTGGAGTGGTTACATAAATATCAAAGTAAATTCAAAAGCAAAGATTATTGACCCAGATACAGGCATTCGTTTCATAATGATAAAAGCGTCAATTCATTGAGTGGAAATGATAATTCTAAGTATTTATGCACCCTAGAACAGAACTCCAAAATGTATGAGGCAAGACTGAAAGAGCAGCAAGGAGAAATGAGAATTATAGTCAGAAATCTCAATACTTCTTCCTCAATTATTGCTACAAGTAGGTAGAAAACTGCGAAAGATATAGAAAAGTTGAACATGTGGCCATAAAAAGGAATGAGATTGTGTCATTTGCAGGGATATGGATGAAGTTGGAAGCCATCATCCTCAGCAAACTAACACAGGAACAGAAAACCAAATACCACATGTTCTCATTCATCAATTGGAGTTGAACAATGAGAACACATGGTCACAGGGAAGGGAACAATACACACCAGGGCCTGTTGGGGATGGGGGGCGAGGGGAGGAAACTTAGAGGAGAGCTAAATAGGTGCAGCAAACCACCATGGCACGCATTTACCTATGTAACAAGCCTACACATTCTGCACATTTATCCTGGAACTTAAAGTTAAAAAAAAAAAAGCCCAGCCAATGGAAATGAAATAAAAAAAGGAAAGTTGAACAGTACTATCAACCAAATTGACATAATTGGCATTTACAGAAGACTTTACCCAACAACAGTAGAATAACATGATTTTTTTCAAATGTCCACGGAACGTTTACCATAGTGCATTCACTGTGTCACAAAATAAGGATCAATAAATTTAAAAAGGATTTAAACCATACAGAGTAGACTGTTTGATATCTAGGGAATTAAATTAGGAATCAATAACAAAAAGTTCTTTTGAAAATCCCCCACATATTGAAAACTAAGCAAAACATTTCTTAATAATATATGGGCCAAAAAGATATCAGAAGGGAAATTAGGAAGTATTTTAAAATGAATAAAAATGAAAATACAGTATAATAGAATTTGTACAGTGCTACTAAAGCAGTTCTTGGGGAAAATTTATAGCACTAAATGCCCATGTTAGAAAAGGAGAGTCTGGAAGTGGTGCCTCACACCTGTAATCCCAGCACTTTGGGAGGCCGAGGCAGCTGGATCAACTGAGTTCAGGAGTTTGAGACTAGCCTGGCCAACATGGTGAAACCCCGTTTCTACTCAAAATACAAAAAAATTAGCTGGGCTGGTGGTGGGCACCTGTAATCCCAGCTACTTGGGAGGCTGAGGCAGGAGAATCGCTTGAACCTGGGAGGTGGAGTTTGCAGTGAGCCGAGGATCTTGCCATTGCACTCCAGCCTGGACAAAAAAAAAAAAAAAAAAAAAAAAAAAGGAAAAGAAAAGGAGAAAGGTCTTAAGTCAGTGACCTCAGTTTTCACTTTAAGTAACTAGAAAAAGGAGCGGGGTGTGGTGGCTCACGCCTGTAATCCCAGCACTTTGGGAGGCCAAAGTGGGCAGATCCTGAGGTCAGGAGATCGACACCAACCTGGCCAACATAGTGAAGCCCCGTCTCTACTAAAAATACAAAAATTAGCCAGGCATGATGGTGCCTGCCTGTAGTCCCAGGCTGAGGCAGGACAATTGCTTGAACCTGGGAGGTGGAGGTTGCAGTGAGCCTAGATCAAGCCACTGCATTCCAGCTTGGGAGACAGAGCGAGATTTCATCTCAACAACAACAACAACAAAAAAAAAAAAAAAGAAAGAAAAAAGAAAAAGAAAAAGGAGGGTAAATTAAACTCAACATAAGCAGAGGCAATGAAATAATTAAGATCAGAGCAGAGATAAATGAAATGTGAGACAACAATACAAACCGAAACAACAGAGGAAAAGTCAATGAAATCAAATGCTGCTTCTTTGAGATCAATGAAATCAAGAAATCTCCAGCCATATTTACCAGGAAAAACAAAGAAGAGAGACATATGACCAATAACATGAATGAGAATGGTTATATCACTATAAATTTTACAGATATTAAAAGGATAACAAGAAAATATTATAAATAAATGTATGCTCATAAACATGACAACTTAGAAAGACACAAATTTCCAAAGTTCCACCAGTTATTAGATGTGAATCCTTTGACAAGTTATTTTAAGTGTCTAGACCTCAGTTTCTTTCTATTAAAATGGTAGACTTTGTGAAGAGTAAATATACCTGAAATTATTAGCAGTTATTATTATTACTATTGTTATTTTGGATTCAGACTTACAGAGCAAATGAGGATCTGGATGGGACTGAGGAAAAAAACATGTGATTCACAAATAGCTACTGTAGGAGCTAGTTGATTTGTTAACACGCTCTGGATTAGACTTCTGATCTTGTTCAATCTCATCACTTTTGTTTTAAATGTTTTCCTGCTCACTAGAGAGTCCTTATTGGTGCCTTATGCATTGAAAACCTGACTGATCACTATCATTAAATTGTGCTGATAAAAGGATTTCTTTTTTTAAATTTTAGAAATTCTCTCTCTCTCTTTTTAAACTCTCCTTCTGGAACAGAACTACCCTATAGGCAGTATGCCCAGAGTAGCCTTTTTTATTTTTATTTTCTGAGACAAGAGTCTTGCTCTGTCACCCAGGCGGGAGTTCGGTGGCATGATCACAGTTCACTGCAGCCTCAATCAGCCTCCTGAGTAGCTGGGACTACAGGCATGCACCATCATACCTGGCTAATTTTTTAAATTTTTAGTAGAGACGAGGTTTTGCTATATTCTCCTGGCTGGTCTTCCACTCCTGACCTCAAGCAATCTTCCCACCTCAGCCTCCCAAAACGCTAGGATTACAGGTATGAGTCAGTGTACCTGGCTAGATTTCTTAATTAAATAACTGGAAATTTCAATAATCTTTAGTGCCTATGGGAAAAATAATATTTAAAACATTTAGTTTTCATTCCTGGAGCCTACAGCAACAAATAAAGTTAATTCAAACAATTTCGCTAACCTAGGACTCAAAGTGAAATTTAAGGCACTACTCATCAAGTGATCTGGTACATGAATTTCTTTGCGTGGTGTGTAGTCTTCTTCAACTAAAATTCCACAGATGAACTGCTGAAAAGAGAAAAATATTTGAATGACTATTTCCTCAATTTCCTTCGTTTCTTTAAGGAGAAATTACTGGTAGCACTCTAGATGCGTAGGAGAGAAGTTAATTCATTACACAAGGTGGATACCTTGGGGCATCAGGGTTTCATTGCTTTGCAGAACCTCAGTTGAAAATGTTGATGTACAGAAACAAGACATCATCCACCCATTTCACAGGGTTGCTCCAGGGATGATCAATATCAAATCCTTGAAATTCTCATGTGCAGCAAACTTAATGCTGCACTCTAAGATAATGCAGAGTTACTGATTCATTATGATTAGGATGAAACTTTTTAAAAGTGTTTGTTTATTTATTAAAATAAAGAACTTACGCTACTCTCTTCAAAACAAGAAATGCAAACAAAAAATATTTTTCAGAAACACCACCTAGAGAAAGTCAAATTAATATTTGAAGTTTATATCTATCCTGGTTTAGAAAAATGTGTTTATAATTTTTAATACAAGTGACGTAGAAGTTTGATACCTAAAGAATAGCTTTTCCTTCAACCAGTCAGCACATAGACTTAAAAACTGATGTGTAATGATTGTACATATTCTGAAGTACATGTGGTATTTTGATATAGGTGTATGATATATAATCAAATCAGGATAACTGGGGTATCCGTCATTTCAAACATTCATTATTTTTTTGTGCTGGGAATATTCCAAATCTAAGACTTTTGAAGTTGAGAAAGATTTGGAAGAGAAAACTGAGGTCCAGAGACTGGAAATGATTTGATCAAGATGGGGAGGAACTAGGGCTGGGGCTGCAGACTTCTGCTGCATAGCTACAGATCTTTACTCTCTCTTCCCTGTGCTGCCTGTCATGGAGATCAGTGATCTTTTGACTTTTATCAAGTGTCTTTTCCCTAAAATATCTTTTCCTTTTCTTGGTAAGTATGCCTAAGAAGAATGTGCTAGAGAACAGAGGAAGAGAAAACTTGGTTAACACTTTTTTTTTTCTGGGACAGAGCCTCACTCTGTCACCCAGGCTGGAGTATAGTGGTGAGAACTCGGCTCACTGTGACCTCTACCTCCCAGGCTCGAGTGATTCTCATGCCTCAGTCTCCCAAGTAGCTGGGACTACAGGTGTGCACCACCACTTCTGGCTAATTTTTGTATATACTTTTTTTTTTTTAGTAGAGATAAGGTTTCACCATGTTGGCCAGGCTGGTCTCGAACTCCTGGCCTTAGGTGATCTGCCCACCTTGGTCTCCCAAAATGGTGGGATTACAGGCATGAGCCACTGCGCTTGGCAATAAACAGCTTTTGAGACTCGGTTAGTTAGATTTTTGTCTGGCTCAACTTTTTTTGTTGTTGTTAGAAAATTGGATTGGCAGGTCAGACACAGTGCTAGTGAGGAAGTAGACCTAATTACTTTATAACATGTTTTTAATTTAATGTTCAACCAAGGCCAGTTACTCTACACACAAATCAATAAACAAACAACCAAAGCTGATTGTTGGGCCACAGAAAAAAAAACACTGCAAGCTGACTGCTGGCTGCCTGGTTTCCTAAGCATGGCTTAACGCAATTTGAGATAACCTTGAAGCTTTACACAAGCCTTACTGAAAGAGCTATTTTGAAATACTTAACAGTGGCTTGTAAGCAATTTCAGGTAGCCTGTAGATTGTGTCAAACATCTTAAAGCACCTTTCCAAATTCTGACCATGTTAAGCAGGAGTTGAAGATGAGGCTCAGAAATGGATGTATGAGAGCAAAGAAAGTGGGAAGGACTAGAATGGTGTGGTTTAAGGGGCACCTGGAAGCCGTCTTTTCCAAAAAGCTCTTTCCCATTAAAGGTCAATTGCCTGAAATTTTTTCATTATAGACTGGAGCCAAATGACTAAACAACTGCCTTAGTGGGGATTAGTTTTGGAAACTAAGGTGAGAGGACTGCAAGGGGAGCAATTGCTGTGAAGGGCAGGTGGCTTCACCAGGTGGTCTCTCCAGGTCCTTTCCAACTCTGTGGAAATGAAAGTGTGGAAGCTTTCGTTGAGAGTTTATTTCTTGTCTTTTTCCTTTCTTTCTTTTTCTTTCTTTCTTTCTTTCTTTCTTTCTTTCTTTCTTTCTTTCTTTCTTTCTTTCTCTTTCTTTTTCTTTCTTTCTTTCTCCTTCCTTCCTTCCTTCCTTCCTTCCTTCCTTCCTTCCTTCCTTCCTTCCTTCCTTCCTTCCTTCCTTCCTTCCTTCCTTCCTTTCCCCCCCCCTTTCTTTCTTTCTTTCTTTCTTTTTTTGAGATGGAGTTTCACTCTGTCGCCCAGCCTGGAGTGCAGAGGCGCCATCTCGGCTCACTGCAACCTTCGCCTCCCAAGTTCAAGCAATTTCCCACCTCAGCCTCCTGAGATTACAGGTGTGCACCACCATGCCCAGCTAATTTTTGTGTTTTTAGTGGAAATGGGGTTTCACCATGTTGGTCAGGCTGGTCTTGAACTCCTGACCTCAGATGATCCGCCCACCTTGGCCTCCCAAAGTGCTGGGATTACAGGCTTGAGCCACCTGTAATCCCAGCACTTTGGGAGGCCAAGTTCATTTGGGAAGCTGAAAGTTCATTTCTTTCTAAATGTGATTCATTTTAAAACAAGTCCAAGTCACTTTATTGTTTTTTTTTTTTGACCAATAGAGTGTCACTTGGTTTAACATACATTTCTCATGAACGATGTAAAACTGTTCTGCTTTGCAACTCAAATTATTCAAATGTACTGTTCTGCAAGTTCGATTTTTGATTTGTTGTCTTAAAGTAAAAACCATCTTAATATTTCAAAACAAATGCATTTAAGTAAAATAAGAAAATTTCATTCCTGTCCTAACATATATCTCAAAAGCCCTAAATTATCCGTCTGAGTCATTAAAATATCAGAATAAAATTTATCCTTACAGCAATGAGAAGAGCTCTGACCTGTGCCTCACCTAGGATAGGGAGAAAGGAGATCAATATCACTATCTAAAGGGTTAGAATTTGACCAGTGTCCTTTATAACAGTGTTTTAAAAATACATGTCCTTTCTGTCAGTCTTCACACAGCTTTAATGTTTTCTTAAAATGTGAAGGCATACACCATGGAATATTATGCAGCAATCAGAAAGGATGAGTTTGTGTCGTTTGTAGGAACATGGATGAATCTGGAGAACATCATCCTCAGCAAACTGACACAAGAACAGAAAATGAAACACCGCATATTCTCACTCATAGGCGGGTGATGAAAAATGAGAACACATGGACACAGAGAGGGGAGTACTAAACACTGGGGTCTATTGGGGGGAAAAGGGGAGGGCCAGTGGGAGGGGGAGGTGGGGAGGGATAGCCTGGGGAGAAATGCCAAATGTGGGTGAAGGGGAGAAGGAAAGCAAAGCACACTGCCATGTGTGTACCTACGCAACTGTCTTGCACGCTCTGCTCATGTACCCCAAAACCTAAAATCCAATAAAAAATTAAAAAAAAAAGATACACTGTTAGAAAAAATAAAAAAATATATATAAATTATAGTCTGGGTGTGGCAGCTCATGCTTATAATCCCAGTACTTTGGGAGGCCGAGGCAGGCGGATCGCTTGAGGTCAGGAGTTCAAGACCAGCCTGGTCAACATGGTGAAGGCCATTCTCTACTAAAAATACAAACATTAGCCAGGTGAGGTGGTGTGCACCTGTAGTCTCAGCTACTTGGAAGGCTGAGGCAGGAGAATCATTTGAACCCCGGTGGTGGAGATTGCAGGATACCAAGATCGTGCCATTGAACTACACCCTGGGCAACAGAGCGAGACTCCATCTCAAAAAAAAAATTATAGAGATATTAAAAATGTGTGACAGTATGGATTTAAGCAGGAAATGAAGATATGCAGAATGAACCATTTTGAGAAAAGGAGAGAGTATAAAAATAGTGAATGTGCCCATGAGGTGGTTGCAGTAGCTAATATTATGCCACTGGTAAATCACTACCAAGATGCTGCATTAGGACAGTGGCATATGGTTTCTGCTTGCCTTCTGCTTTCCACACTTTCTGTAATGCTGTTATAATGTTATCAGTAGCTATGTTTGTCTGTATATACTTATATTCTACTATGATTTACAAGAATACAACAATAATGTTTTTTTGCAAATTCCAATTTTAAAAGTTGTCAGCAGTGAAGCATTATGATGCAGTGGAATGAGCACTAGTTTGAGAAATCAGGAAACCTGGATTTTCATCCCAGTCCCACCACCATGGTCAAGTGATGTTTCCACTCTGTCCCTCGGTTTTTCCATAGGTAAAATGAAGAGGGTGGACAAGATGGTCTCCAAGTTCTCTGTAGCCCTTTGTCCTCTGACTCCTTTCTGTCAACATGTGTTTAATGATTACTCCATTCAAACTTGAAGTACTTAATATTTCACAAGGTGCATTTAAGTTTAAAGATAATATCTAATGTCCAGATTGCAGTGGCTCATGCCTGTAATCGCAGCACTTTGGAAGGGGGGTATGGGCAGATAACCTCAGGTCAGGAGTTCAAGACCAGCCTGACCAACATGGCAAAACCCCATCTCTACTAAAAATACAAAACTTATCTGGGCATGGTGGCAAAGCCTGCAGTCCCAACTACTCGGGAGGCTGAGGCAGGAGAATCTCTTGAGCCTGGGAGGTGGAGGTTGCAGTGAGCTGAGATCCTGCCACTGCACTCCAGCCTGGATGAAAGAGCGAGACTCCATTTCCAAAAAAAGATAATATCTACCAAATTTTGTTTGTTTGATTTGGAGATTGAAAAGAAATCCTATCTGCCTTATGGCCAAAGCAGCCATCCTAGAGCTGGTCTGACAACAGACAAAAACTATAGAGGAAGGAAAGAATTGACAGGGCCCTCTGTTTTCAATGGATATTATTCCAAATATCCATTGAAAACAGAGCCATAAAGAGCAAAAAGGAAACCTGTGTGTAAACATCAGCAGGATATTTGACCAGAGACGTAAGGAGAGAAACATGGGCCTGGGAACTGTGACTGGATAAATTCCATGTAAAAGCTCCCCTCTTTGACGGTGGTATGAAAGCAGGTGTGAGCTTTCGGCCCCAGTGCTGACATTACGAAACTGTGTTATCTGGGTTTAACTGCCTGGAGACAGTAGATAGAAACCTTTTCATCTGAGAGGAGTAACATTGAAGTTGGCACTCTAAAGTCAAACTCTAACATTTAGGTGAAGAAATGACAAAATGTGCTTCAGTGCTTTTAGTATTGTAGTCCTGTTTAAACTCTTCCCATCCATTTCAGCATCATATCAGCAAGAGAGATCAAGACTGAGCTCCCAGTATGGCACTGTTCCTTGTAGAGATGTACTGGCCACTTGGTGGCAAGTTGACTGCATTGGGCCCTTCCATCCTGGAAATTGATCCTCACAGGGAGAGATACTTATTATCCAGACATGGGTTTGCCTTTCCTGCTTGTACAGCCTCAGCCAGCACCACTCTATGCAGGCTTATGGAATTCCTGATCCGTAAATATGGTAGCCCACACAGCATAGGATCTGATGAAACTACCCCTGCACAGCAAAGGAGGTGCAGGAGTAGTTCAAATGCCATTAGGTCCATGGATCATCTCATCTACCACACCACCCAGTAGGTGGCCAGCAGGTTTCTTTAAAGAATACTGCTATACTGGAGGCTAACTCTTTCTTTTCTTTTCTTTTCTTTCTTTCGAGATGGAGTTTTGCTCTTGTTGCCCAGGTTGTAGTGCGATGGCATGATATTGGTTCACTGCAACCTCCACCTCCCAGGTTCAAGCGATTCTCCTGCCTCAGCCTCCCAAGTAACTGAGATTACAGGTGCGCACCACCATGTCTGGCTAATTTTGTATATTTAGTAGAGATGGGGTTTCACCATGTTGGCCAGGCTGATCTCAAACTCCAAACCTTAGATGATCCACCCACCTCGGCCTCCCAAAGTGCTGGGTTTACAAGTATGAGCCACCACTCTCAGCCTCTTATAGATCTATTAGTTTGTATTTTACTCTAAGAAAAACTGTTCCTTCTACTCCAATAATTAATGCAATAACTAATTAATATCAGTATGAATTCATGGATTCTTATTATATTTAATGCATTATCATGCATTGCTATCATTTCAATGCACATATTGTTATTATTTATTTACTTATTTTTATTTTACTTTAAGTTCTGGGGTACATGTGCTGAATGCGCAGGTTTGTTACGTAGGAATACATGTGCCATGGTGGTTTGCTGCACCTATCAACCTGTCATCTAGGTTTTAAGCTCGGCATGCATTAGGAATTTGTCCTAATGCTCTCCCTCCCCTTTCCTGCAACCCCCCAACAGGCCCCAGTGTGTGATGTTCCCCTCCCTGTGTCCATGGGTTCTCATTGTTCAGCTCCTACTTATGAGTGAGAACATGTGGTATCTGGTTTTCTGTTCCTGTGTTAGTTTGCTGAGGATGATGGTTTTCAGCTTTATCCATGTCCCTGCAAAGGACATAAACTCATTCTTTTTTCATGGCTGCATAGTATTCCATGGTGTATATGTGCCACATTTTCTTTATCCAGTCTATTATTGATGGGCATTTGGATTGGTTCCAAGTCTGTGTTATTGTAAATAGGGCTTCAATACACATATGTGTGCATGTGTCTTTATAATAGAATGATTTATAATCCTTTGGGTATATACCCAGTCAGTAATGGGATTGCTGGGTCAAATGGTATTTCTGGATCTAGATCCTTGAGGAATCACCACACTGTCTTCCACAGTGGTTGAGCTAATTTACACATCAGTAGTGTAAAAGTGTTCCTATTTCTCCACATCCTCTCCAACATCTGTTGTTTCCTGACTTTTTAATGATCACCATTCTAACTGCCATGAGGAGGTATCTCATTGTGGTTTTGATTTGCATTTCTCTAATGACCAGTGATGATAAGCTTTTTTTCATATGTTTGTTGGCTACATAAATGTGTTCTTTTGATAAGTGTCTGTTCATATCCTTTGTCCATTTTTGATGGAGTTGTTTTTTTTTTCTTGTAAATTTGTTTAAGTTCCTTGTAGGTTCTAGATATTAGACCTTTGTCAGATGGATAGATTGCACAATATTTCTCACATTCTGTAGGTTTTCTGACAATATTTTTTTTTGCCGTGTAGGAGCTCTTTAGTTTAACTAGATCCCATTTGTCAATTTTGGCTTTTGTTGCAATTGCTTTTGGTGTTTTAGCTATGAGGTCTTTGCCCATGCCTATGTCCTGAATGGTATTACCATGGTTTTCGTCTAGTGTTTTTATGGTTTTAGTTTTATGTTTAAGTTGTTAATCCATCTTGAATTAATTTTTGAATAAGGTGTAAGATAGGGGTCCAGTTTCTGTTTTCTGCATATGGCTAGCCAGTTTTCCCAGCACCATTTATTAAATAGGAAATCCTTTCCCCATTGCTTGTTGTTGTCAGGTTTGTTGAAGATCAGATGGTTGTAGATGTGTGGCATTATTTCTGAGGCCTCTGTTCTGTTTCATTGGTCTATATATCTGTTTTGGTACAGTACGATGCTGTTTTGGTTACTGTAGCCTTGTAGTATAGTTTGAAGTAAGGTAGCGTGATGCCTCCAGCATTGTTCTTTTTGCTTAGGATTGTCTTGGCTATATGGGCTCTATATTGGTTCCATAGGAAATTTAAAGTAGTCTTTTTCTAGTTATTTAAGGAAAGTCAATGGTAGCTCGATGAGAATAGCGTTGAATCTATCAATTACTTTGGGCTGTATGACCATTTTCACAATATTGATGCTTCTTATCCATGAGCATGGAATGTTTGTCCATTTGCTTGTGTCCTCTCTTATTTCATTGAGCAGTGGTTTGCAGTTCTCCTTGAAGAGGTCCTTCACATCCCTTGTAAGTTGTATTCCTAGGCATTTTATTCTTTTTGTAGCAATTGTGAATGAGAGTTCACTCATGATTTGGCTCTCTGCTTGTCTATTATTGGTGTATAGGAATGCTTGTGATTTTTGCACATGGATTTTGTATCCTGAGATTTTGCTCTAGTTGCTTATCAGCTTAAGGAGTTTTTGGGCTGAGATGATGGGGTTTTCTAAATATACAATCATGTCATCTGCAAATAGAGACAATTTGGCTTCCTCTCTTCCTATTTGAATACCCGTTACTTCTCTTACCTGATTGCTCTGGCCAGAACTTCCAATACTATGTTGAATAGGGGTGGTGTGAGAATGTATCTTTGTCTTGTACTGGTTTTCAAAAGGAATGCTTCCAGCTTTTGCTTATTTGGTATGATATTGGCTATGGATTTGTCATAAATAGCTTTAATTATTTTGAGATATGTCCCATCATCAATACCTAGTTTATTGAGAGTTTTTCCTATGAAGCAGTGTTGAATTTTATCAAAGGGCTTTTCTGTATCTATTGAGATAATCATGTGGTTTTTTTATTGGTTCTCTTTATGTGATTGATTACATTTATTGATTTGCATATGTTGAACCAGCCTTGCATCCCAGGGATGAAGCCGAGTTGAATGTGGTAGACAAGCTTTTTGATATGCTGCTGGATTTAGTTTGCCAGAATTTTATTGAGGATTTTTGCATCTATGTTAAAAATCTGACTGAGGGGCATAAGGCAGGAAAAGAGACTAAGGCAAGTTTTAGGGCAGTAGTGAAAGTCAAGAATTTATGTTGCTGCAGACTTGCATGGATTTGCTGCTGAAATAAACAAGCAGAAGATGGCCAAATACAAACAGCTCCAATCTGCAGCCCCCAATGAGATTGATGCAGTAGGCAGGTGATTTCTGCATTTTTCAACTGAGGTACCCTGTTCATCTCATTGGGACTGGTTAGGCAATGAGTGCAGCCCATAGAGGGCCAGCAGAAGTAGGGTGGGATGTCACTTGACCTGGAAAGTGCAAGAAGCAGGGGAACCTTTCTTTCCCAGCCAAGGAAAGCCATGAGGGACTTTGCTATCTTGCCCAGATACTATGCTTTTCCCATGGTTTTTTCAATCCGCAGACCAGGAGATTCCCTCATGCGCCTATACCAGGGCCCTGGGTTTCAAGCATGAAAGTGGGTGGCTGTTTGGGCAGACACTGAGCTAGCTGCAGGAGGTTTTCTTTTTTGTACCCAAGTGGCGCCTGGAACCTCAGGGAGACAGAACTATTTACACCCCGGGAAAGAGGGCTGAAGCCAAGGAGCAAAGTAGTCTTGCTCAGCAGGTCCCTCTCCCATAGATCCCAGCAAGCTAAGAACCACTGTCTTGAAATTCTCACGGCAGCACAGCAGTCTGAAGTAGACCTGGGATGATCCAACTTCGTGAGGGGAGGGGCGTCTGCCATTACTGAGGCTTGAGTAGGCAGTTTTCCCCTCACAGTGCTAAGGACTGGGCAGAACTCAATACAGAGCAGCATAGCAGCTATGGCCAGACTGTCTCTCTAGAGTCCTCTTCACTGGGCAGGGCATATTTGAAAGAAAGGCAGGAATCCCAGTCAGGGGGACTGGGATAAAACTCCCATCTTCCTGGGACAGAGCACCTAGGGGAAGGGGCAGCTGTGGGTGCAGCTTCAGTGGACTTAAATGTTCCTTCCCACCAGCTCTGAAGAGAGCAGCAGATCCTGACAAGGAGGGTTTTACTAGCACAGTGCTCGAGCTCTGCTAAGGGACAGACTGCCTCCTCAAGTAGATTCCTGATCCCTGTGCCTCCTGACTGGGAGAGACTTCCCAACAGGGGCTGACAAATACCTCACACAGAAGAGCCTCAGCTGGCATCAAGCTGGTGCCCCTCTGGGATGAAGCTTCCAGAGGAAGGAGCAGGCAACAATCTTTGCTGTTCTGCAACCTCCGCTGCTAATACCCAGGAAAATAGAGTCTGGAGTGGACCTCCAGCAAACTGCAGCATACCTGCAGAAGAGGGGCTTATTAGAAGAAAAACTAACAAAAAGAAAGCAATGACATCAACATCAACAAAAAGAATCCCACACAGAAACCCCACCCAAAATCATCAATCTCAAAGATAAAAGGCAGATAAATCCATGAGGATGAGGAAAAACCAGCACAAAAGGGCTGAAAATGCCAAAAACCAGAATGACATTTCCTCTTCAAAGGATCGCAACTCCTCTCCAGCAAGGGCACAAAACTGGACAGAGAATGTGTTTGATGAATTGACAGAAGTAGGCTTTAGAGGGTGGGTAATAACAAACTCCTCTGAGCTAAAGGAGCATGTTCTAACCCAATGCAAGGAAGCTAAGAACCTTGACGAAAGGTTACAGGAAGTACTAACTAGAATAACCAGTTTAGAGAAAAATATAAATGACCTGATGCAGTTGAAAAGCACAGCATGAGAACTTTGTGAATCATACACAAGTATCAACAGCCGAATTGATCTAGTGGAAGAAAGCATATCAGAGATTGAAGTTCAATTTACTGAAATAAGGCATGAAGACAACATTAGAGAAAAAAATTGAAAAGGAATGAACAAAGCCTCCAAGAAATATGGAACTATGTGAAAAGACCAAACCTACAATTGATTGGTGTACATGAAGGTGACAGGGAGAATGTTTTCCAAGTTGGAAAACACATATCAGGATATTATCGAGGACAACTTCCCCAATCTAGCAAGACAGGTCAACATTCAAATTCAGGAAATACAGAGAACACCACTAAGATATTCCTGGAGAAGACCAACTCCAAGACACGTAATCATCAGATTCTCTAAGGTTGAAATGAAGGAAAAAATGTTAAGCACAGCCAGAGAGAAAGGCCAGGTTACCTACAAAGGGAAGCCCATCAGACTAACAGTGGATCTCTCTGCCGAAATCCTACAAGCCAGAAGAGAGTGGGGACCAATAGTTAACATTCTCAAAGAAAATAATTTTTAACTCAGAATTATATCCAGTCAAATTAAGCTTCATAAATGAAAGAGAAATAAAATCTTTCCCAGACATGCAAATGCTGAGGGATTTTGTCACCACCAGGCCTGCCTTACAAGAGGTCCTGAAGGAAGCTTTAAATATGGAAAGGAAAAACTGGTACCAGCCACTGCAAAGACACACCAAAATATAAAGACCAACAACACTATAAAGAAACTGCATCAACGAATGTGCAAAATAACCAGCTAGCATCGTGATGACAGGATCAAATTCACATATAACAATATTAACCTTAAATATAAAGGAGCTAAATGCCCCCAATTAAAAGACACAGACTGGCAAATTGGATAAAGAGTCAAGACCCATTCATTTGCTGTATGCAGGTGACCCATCTCAGGTGCAAAGACTCAAAGGGATGGAGGAATATTTACCAGAGGCTCAAAATAAAGGGATGGAGGAATATTTACCAAGCAAATAGAAAGCCAAAAAGCAAAACAAAACAAAAACAAAACCCCCTCAAACAAAACAAAACAAAACAACAACAACAACAAAAAAAAAAAAAAAAACAAGAGCAGGTGTTGCAATCCTAGTCTCTGATAAAATGGACTTTAAATTAACAAAGATCAAAAAAGACAAAGAAGGGTAAAGAGATCAATGCAACAAGAAGAGCTAACTATCCTAACTAGATATGCACCCAATACAGGAGCACCCAGCTTCACAAAACAAGTTAAGAGACCTACAAAGAGACTTAGACTCCCATACAATAATGTTGGGAGATTTTAACATCCCACTGTCAATATTAGACAGATAAACAAGATAGAAAATTCAGAAGGTTATTAAGGACTTGTACTCAGCTCTGAACCAAGACCTAATAGAAATCTACAGAACTTTCCACCCCAAATCAAGAGAATACACATTCTTCTCAGCACCAGATAGCACTATTACTAAAATTGACCACATAATTGGAGGTAAAACACTCCTCAGCAAATGCAAAAGAACAGAAATAATACCAGACAGTCTCTCAGACCACAGTACAATCAAATTAGAACTCAGGATTAAGAAACTCTCTCAAAACCACACAACTACATGGAAACTGAACAACCTGTTCCCGAATGACTACTGGGTAAATAATGAAATTAAGGCAGAAATAATGAAGTTATTTGAAACCAATGAGATCAAAGAGACAATGTACCAGGATCTCTGGAACACAGCTAAAGCAGTGTTTAGAGGGAAATTTACAGCACTAAATGCCCACATGAGGAAGTGGGAAAGATCCAAAATCAACACCCTAACATCACAATTAAAAGAACTAGAGAGACAAGAGCAAACAAGTTCAAAAGCTAGCAGAAGACAAGAAATAACTAAGATCAGAGCAGAAATGAAGGAGACAGAGACACAAAAACCCATCAGAAAATCAGTGAATCAAGGAGCTGATGTTTTGAAAAGATTAATAAAATTAGATAGACCACTAGCCAGACTAATAAAGAAGAAAAGAGAGAAGAATCAAATTGACACAATAAAAAATGATAAAGGGGATGTCACCACTGATTTCACAGAAATACAAACTACTATCCGAGAATACTATAAACACCTTTATGCAAATAAACTAGAAAGTCTAGAAGAAATGGATAAATTCCTGGACACATACATGCTCTCAAGACTAAACCAGGAAGAAGTCCAATCCCTGAATAAACCAATAACAAGTTCTGAAATTGAAGCAGTAATTAACAGCCTGCCAACCAAAAAAAGCCCAGGACCAGATGGATTCACAGCCAAATTCTACCAGAGGTATAAAGAGGAGCTGGTACCATTCCTTCTGAAACTACTTGAAACAAAAGAAAAAGAAGGAGTCCTTCCTAACTCATTTTATGAGCCCAGCATTATCCCGATTCCAAAACCTGTCAGAGACAAAGAAAAAAAGAAAATTTCAGGTCAATCTCACTGAACATCGATGTGAAAATCCTCAATAAAATACTGGAAACTTCTTTAAAAGACCTAATTCAGACTGTCAGGGATGGTGCTAAGGAATATATATTTTCATAGCCTCATCAGGTGATTCTTGTGCACATTCAAGTTTGAGCTGGAGGTATGAGGACTCTAGCTCTGGCAACCGACAGGTTTGAAATCTGGCTCTGAAAATTTCTAGTTAACTATGGGTTAGTCATTGAACCCCTCTGAGCTTTAGTTCCCTCATCTGTAAAATGTGAATATAATAATAATGCCTACCTCATAGAGTGGTTTTGATGATCAAATGAGCTATTATATGTAAAGCCCTTATCACCATGCCAGGCACTCAATAAATGGTAACTACTATTTATGAAGAACAAGCCCAGATTTTCTATTGTTTTGGTCTTAGAGTTCCCAATAAACGTTGGCCATTATTATCATAGGTTAACAGGAGACCACGGAGAGACAGTGTAGTATAGAAAAATGAGCACAGGATATTAAAATCTGAGCTCTGCCCTTGTAGGCTATGATCATAAACAAATCACAATATATGTGAGCCTCAATTTCCTCTTCCGTAAGATGGTGATACTAATGGTATCATCATCCTGGGGCTGTAATAATTAAATGAGATAATCCACTTAAAGAGCTTGGCATTCAGTTCACTTATTGCATAATGCCAAAATTTGTCTCTCCACCCGTCCCTCCTGAACCCTCACTGTAGTAATCAAAATGATTGATTGCCTAAGGATAATAAAGGAACAGCCTATGGAAAAATTCTCTTGGAAGTCTAGTTTACTGATTTTTACCTAGTTTAAATCATTGCCATTGACAGTTTTCTGAACTTGGATCCTTTTACTATATGATCCCTTCTAATTATGACTTCTGCATTTGAAAACCTCACCATGATCCTGCATATTAAAATAAATGCACTTGTGCTTGATGGTTATCATTGCATCTATTTTCCTGGTTAAAAGCTAAACACGTTCCTAGTCCAGAACTTCAGAATGATCCAAGGGTTCCACAAAGCCACATGGCAGGGAGGTATAAATCATTAGTAAATCTTAAGATCTAAGTAAATCGCATCAGTATTTAAATAGCCACCCTTCTAACTTCTGATTTGCATATTCAGTAAGCAGTAAAACACACTTTGTAAATCTCTGATGTTCCAGAAGTTGCTAGTTGCTGAAGAAAATAGTCTCACCTGATTAGACAGACTCAGGCATAGTTACCAGTTGGCCAGTTCCTGTCAGTATGGGCAAGAGGACACCAATATAATGGAAACCAGGAAGTCTGCAAGGCTTAAAGCTGTACTTTGGTCTAGATTTTCAAGGTCTTGACCATGTCAGCAGAAGGGCAATTAACACTGGTGATTTACCTCGTCAAGACTAGGGTCCAAACAGAAAATTTCAGTTAGGAAGAATAAGTTCAATAGATCTATTGTACAACATGGTGACTATAGTTAATAATAATGTATTGTGTTCTTAAAAATTACTAACAGAGTAAGTTTTAAGTGTTCTCATCACAAAATAATAAGTATGTGAGGTAATGCATATGTAAATTAGCTCAATTTAGCCACATTCCCCAATTTGTACACATTTCAAAACATGTTATATATGACAAATACATATAATTATGATATTTCAACTTAAAATCAATCAATCAATGTTAAAACAAACAAAGCTCCATTAATGAATACTTCAGAAAATGACACTGGTCAGTGAGCATCGATCCTCCTACAGGATTAGAGGCATGTATGTGAGTGTATGGTTGACACACCTGGCAGTGAAATTAAACTGAAGCATACCCTGAGAATTACCCAGTATGGCAGATGCACCCGAGTGAGTGTTCTGAGCTAAGGAATCCAGAAATGGAAAACTGGGAGATACATTCCTTGTCTATACATCCAGGAGGAACATCTGAACCCCTGACAATCCAGTGGAATGTGGAAAGGAGTAAGGCCTTTTGTTTTGGGTTAAATGAAATTTGCCAGGTGGAGGTTGTTGCGAATATGTTATATAAACTGATTGCTTTTTACAAGCTCTTGTGGTCGTCTGACCACCACTGGACTGTCCCTGTATGTAAGGCGGTTCTTCTGTCCATCCCAGCACTACTAGACCATCCCCATATGTAAGTTTCTTGCTATTGAAACCCTATGTCTCATTGCTGGCTCTGGGTCTCTTCTTTGGTGTCTTGAACCTGGTGCCATCCCTGTTGAAGTTAATAGGGGTCTGGTATGACAGCAAGTACTTGCCATGCAAAGCAATAGCTTATTAAGTGCCATGTGGATGGCACAGACCTTACATCTTACAGGGACTATGAGGAAGGGGAAGCATATCAGATTCTCCAAGAGCAAGTACACTTTGGAAAAACATTTAAGATACCTACAGATTTTGTAATACAAATTTAAAGCAGATAAAGATCTATAACATTAATATATTAATGGCTGGGGCCAATATGCAAATGACATACTAAGAAAGCATGGTTAGGGCCATGAGTTTAAACAGGTTAAGAATTTGACAGCAGGGGAGGACTCAAGATGGCACTGTGAGAACAACCCAGGATTGGAGCTCTCGTTGAATCTGCAAAGTGGTGAGTCGGAGCTGCATTTCCAGACTGATCTTTGTTGCCCACAGAACGGGGAAACTCCCAAGTATAAAAAAGACACGGGACGCCAGGGAGTAGGTCTGCCTGGCGAAGCCGGCAGCCGGGGCGGCGGCGGCCGGCCCTACCCAGCAATCCCCACAGGGCACGCTTGTCTGGGTGCCCTGTTGAACCGGCAACCTGAGACTTGAGAGGGCTGGACTTGAGACTGAACGAGACTTGGACAGTAGGCCAGCCCAGGGGATTGCAGAGACAGACCGTTTGGGGTACCCAGTGGGACGAACAAAACCGTGATTTCAAACTATCCCTAGCAGACGGTCCGAGACGCTCTGTGGGGGAGGGGCATCCACCACTACCGAGGCAGCCCGCCCCAACTGAGATACACGCCCACTGCTGACGCAGCCAGCCGTTGCCGAGGCAACCCGTCCCTACTGAGATACACGCCCACTGCTGACGCAGCCTCCCGTTGCCGAGGCAACCCATCCCTACTGAGATACATGCCCACTGCTGACGCAGCCTGCCGTTGCCGAGGCAACACGCTACAATGAAGAGACTCTGCCGCAGGGCGTGGCAGAGACCACAGCAGAGCCTGCAGGAACAGGGTGAATCACACAACAGCAGGGCGGAGCCTCGGCAGGCAAACAGTGGCTAGTCTGCCTCCTAGCTGGGCAGGACACCTCAATGGACATCGAAAAATAAAGCCCGAAGCCCCCAAAACAGAGCATTTGAGAAAAAAAGGGTTTTTTTAATGAGCTCTGTTGCAGCAGAATCAAACATAGCAGCCTAACAGCCCTGAATGAACAACAGAGCCCACAGCTCAGCAATTGAGCTCCTAAAAAGTACAGACTGTCTCCTCAAGCAGCTCCCTGACCCCTCTATATCCAAAAGACTGACATTTGGCAGGCATCATCCTGGGACAAAGATAGCAGAAAAAGAAACGGGTAGCATCCCTCACTGTGCCACAGCTGCTAGAGGTGCACCCCAGACAAGCAGGGCCTGGAGTGGACCTCAGCAGTCATAAAGCGAAGGGGCTAGGCTGGTAGAAGGAAAACCAAGTAACAGAAATACTTCATCATCAACAATCTGGGTGTCCACTCAGAGACCCAATCAAAAAGTCAGCAACTACGCAGATGACAAGCGGATAAACCCACAAAGATGGGAAGAAACCAGCGCAAAAAGGAGGAAAACACCCGAAACCAGAACACCACGCCTCCTAGAAAGGACTGAAACTCCTCACCAGCAAGGGAACAAAGCTGGACGGAGAATGACTGTGACGAAATGACGGAATTAGACTTCAGAAGGTGGATAATGAGAAACTTTTGTGAGCTAAAAGAACATGTATTAAATCAATGCAAAGAAACTAAGGAACTTAAAAAAAAAAAAAGAATTTGACAGCCATTCTACCCAGTCAACAGATTTTTGTTGAGCATGGATTATATGCCAGACACTGTTCTTGTCACTAGGGAGACAGCAGTGAACAAGGTAGTGACACTTACCTTCGGCAAGAGAGTTAACCTCTCTACATCTCAGTGCCATCCTTAAAATGGGAAGAACATTCAACCCCTCATGGGGTTGCTGTGAGGATTAAAGGAGGGCAAAGAGTATAACATGTTTTGCATTATGTGCTGCAGAATAGATACATCATAAATGAAATAATTAGCCTGCTGTGGGGGATAAGTGGTTCATCAGCTAGGCTGTGAAAATGTATATGGTTTTGACAGGCAGAGACAGAAGGAAAATGTTTAAGTAGAGAGAACAGTGTTAATTAAGTTGCTCATGCAAAGAAACTTTCTGAGTGTCTATGACATTGGCATCCATAGACATATTTCATTTACATGAACTTAGCTATACACACTAGGAGAAAAATTGTTTAAATAGTACAGGCTAATTATCCCACCATTATGTTCAGTTAATATATGTCCTGGATTGAGTGTGAGAGGAAAGGCATGAATTTGTTTCTTTGTCTCATAGGGTGAACACCTCACTTTGCTGAATGTCATTCTTTTGTTTAGATACATATTTTTCATGTAGTGTGGTCAACCATGAGTGCAAGCCAATTACTTAATCTGAGGATCAAACAAAAGGAAAAACCCAGTCATCTGCTCCTACACTGGAGGAAAAGCTGGCAGTGCTGAACTTTCTGAGAAAAGAATGTCATTCTTCAATGTCTCAACTTCCTAAGGCATTATGAAAAGTCATTTGACCAGATGATCTTCATTTTACCTGCTGATATTAGGACCTGTCTTGTGTGTGAGGAAAGACTTCACTCTGTGTTCTAGGAATCATGCTCAATGCTGGTGATACAGAGATTTCAAAAAACTTGTCAATGTACAAATCTATGTCCAGTAAAAAATCTTGTAAACATAAAGACAAAATATGTTGCCAGCATATCTAATCTATGAAGATGCTGAGTAAAATCTATGAAAATGATAAAACAAGATGGAAATTCATACATAAGATAATAAATAAAGATCACTGGAAATGCTAAATAGATAGTAAAATATAAAACATCATTTTTCTTTAAAATTTAAAGGGCAATTGAATGTTGAAAGCATGTAATAACAAGAACATATTTGAGGTGTTATAAGAAAAAGTAAAACATAAAACAAGATAGAACTAAGGGCAGGAAGGGTGTAAACATCATGATGTAATTTTAATATTATTATATATAAATGGTATATTATTAGTTTTTTATCATTTCATCTTTAATTTTACATTCAGTTGGAACATGTGCAGGTTTATTACATGGCTATATCACATGATGCTCAGGTTTAGGGTATGATTGATCCCATCACCCAGGTAGTGGGCATAGTACCCAGTAGTTAGTTTTAAACGATTGCCCCCTCCCTCTCTTCTAGTAGTCCTTAGTGTCTATTGTTGCCATTTTTAATGTTCATGAGTAACCAATGTTTAGCTCCCACTTGTAAGTGAGAACATGTGGTATTTGTTTTTCCTTTCCTGCATTAATTCACTTAGGATAATGACCTCCAGCTGTCTCCATGTTGCAGCAAAAGACATGATTTTATTCTTTTTTATGGTTGTATAGTATTGCATGGCATATGTATACCGCGTTTTCTTTTTCTTTTTTTTTTTTTTTTGAGACGGAGTTTCGCTCTTGTTACCCAGGCTGGAGTGCAATGGCGCGATCTCGGCTCACCGCAACCTCCGCCTCCTGGTTTCAGGCAATTCTCCTGCCTCAGCCTCCCGAGTAGCTGGGATTACAGGCGGGCACCACCATGCCCAGCAAATTTTTGTATTTTTAGTAGAGACGGGGTTTCACCATGTTGACCAGGATGGTCTCAATCTCTTGACCTTGTGATCCACCCGCCTCGGCCTCCCAAAGACCACGTTTTCTTTATCCATTCCACCACTGATGAGCACCTAGGTTGATTCCATCTCCTTGCTGTTGTGAATAGTGCTGTGATAAATATTCAAGGGCATATGCTTTTTGGTAGTATGGTTGATTTTCTTTTGGACATGTGCCCAACAATAAGATTGCTGGGTTGAATGGTAGTTCTGTTTTCCGTTCTCTGAGAAATCTCCAAACTGAATTATACAGTAGCTAAACTAATTTCCACTCCCACCAACAGTGTATATGCATTTCCTTTTCGCCACAGCCTACCAGCATCTGTTGTTGACTTTTTCATAATAGCCATTCTGGCTGGTATGAGATGATATCTCATTGCAGTTTTGATTTGCATCTCTCCGATGATAAGTGATGATGAACATTTTATCATGTTTCTTGGTCTCTTGTATGTCTTATTTTGAGAAGTGTCTGTTCATGTCTTTTACCCACTTTTTAATGGGGTTATTTGCTTTTTTCATGTTAAGTTTAAGTTCCTTATAGACTTTGGTTATTAAATATTTGTCAGATGCATAGTATGTGAATATTTGTTCCCATTCTACAGGTTGTCTGTTTACTCTATTGATAGTTTATTTTCCTGTGAAGCTCTTTGGTTTAATTAAGTTCTATTTGTCAATTAAAAAAAACTTTTATATTAGGTTCAAGGATTTATGTGTAGGTTTGTTATATAGGTAAATTCGTATCACAGGGGTTTGGTGTATAGTACCTGTATTTTGTTATCCAGGTACTATGCCTATTACCCAATAGTTGTTCTTTCTGATACTCTCCCCCTTCCTATCCTCCACCCTCAAGTAGGCCCCAGTGCCTGTTGTTCCCTTCTTTGTGTCCATATGTTCTCATCATTTAGCACCTACATATAAATGAGAACATGTGGTGTTTGGTTTTCTGTTTCTGCATTAGTTTGCTAAAGATAATGGCCTCTAGCTCCAACCATGTTCCTGGAAAGGACATGGTCTCATTCTTGTTTATGACTGTATACTATTCCATGAAGTATATGTACCACATTTTCATTATCCAGTATACCATTGATGGCCATTTAGATTGATTCCATGTCTTTGCTATTGTGAATAGTGTTGCAATGAACAAATACATGCATATGTTTTTCTGACAGAATAATTTATATTCTTTTGTGTATATACCCAGTAATGGGATTGCTGGATCAAATGGCAGTTCTATTTTAGCTCTTTGAGGAATCTCCATATTGCTTTCCACAATGTTGAACTAAATTACACTCCCACTAACAGTGTATAAGTGTTCCTTTTCTTTCTCCATATCCTTGTCAGTACCTGTTATTTTTTGACTTTTTAGTAGTAGCCATTCTGACTAGTATGAGATGGTATCTCATTTTGGTTTTGATTTTCATTTCTCTAATAATCAGTGATATTAAGCTTTTTTTTCAAATACTTGTTGACTGCATGTATATCTTACTTTGAAAGATGTTCATTCATGTCCTTTGCCCACCGCTTTTTAATGGGGTTGTTTTTTTCATTGTAAATATGTTTAACTCCTTATAGATGCTACATATTAGACCCATGTTATATACTTAGTTTGCAAATATTTTCTCCCATTCTGTAGGTTGTCTGTTTACTCTGCAGATAGTTTCTTTTGCTGTGCAGAAGCTCTTTAGTTTAATTACATCCCGTTTGTCAAATTTTGTTTTTCTTGCAGTTGCTTTTTGTGTCATTGTCATGAAATCTTTGCCAGTTCCTATATCTAGCTTGTTTTCCAAGGTTTTTACAGTTTTGAGTTTCACATTTAAGTATTTAATCCATCCTTAGTTGATTTTTGTATATGCTATAAAAAATGGGTCTAGTTTCAATCTTCCACAAATGGCTAGCCAGCTATCCCAGAATAATTTATTGAATAGGGAGTCCTTTCTTCATTGCTTGTTTTGGTCAGCTTTATTGAAGATTAAATGGCTGTAGGTCTGCAGCCTTATTTCTGGGATCTCATTTCTGTTCCATTGCTCTATGTGCTTGTTTTGTACCAGTACCATGCTGTCTTGGTTACCATAGATCTGTCATGTAGTTCAGTCAGGTAGCATGATGCCTTTAGTTTTGTTCTTTTTCCTTAGGGTAGCCTTAGCTAACAGTTCTCTCTTTCGATTCCATAGGAATTAAAAAAAATTTTTTTTGAGGCGGGAGACAGTGGATAGGAGACAAACCTACCATGTAGGTCTCACTTGGACTGACAGAATAGCATGTGGAGACTCACACTGGAAACTTTTGCTCCAAGAACCACTGCAGAAATGTACCAGGAAAACTGAAAGAATTCACAGATCATTTGAAAGAAGTAGGATGCCACTGCAGATTCTGCAGGACAGGTGAAAGAACTGAGTTCCCAAAGTGTGAGAGGGTGGAAAACCTGCCTCTGAACACACATTCCCACTGAGGAATCTGAAAATTCAAATCACAGAAGGAGTTAACCTTACTCAGAGCCAAAACTGATTTAGGGAGCTGCATGAAATAAAAAAGTAAAAGCAACAGTAAGAAGAGCCTTGTAGGTACTCTCAGTCTCCAATTTGAGCCCAGGGAAGCCATCCCTATCTATATCTAACAGGGACCCTCAGGGAAGGCAGACAGCATAATTATGGAGGGGTGTCAGTGAGGAAGAAGCTTCCAATTAAAATTTGTAATAATTTCAACTGGCACAAATTTTCCTTAGCAGAATCTAGGGGGACAAATGGTAACTGCTGCAGATATGAGCACAGGAGCTGCTGCCAACAGTGTGGGTAGATTGGGAGGGATGAGGCCTGAAAGTCATGCTTGCATTATCAGCAGGGAAGCCTATAACCTGGAACAAAGTCTGAGCAGGGACATTGTGGGAGTGAGCTCATGAACTGCATGGGAGCTGAGTGAGGCCTTTCACTACCACGTATCCCCCGCTTTCCTGGAGAGCTATATGACACAGCCTAGACAGCCATAAGCCCCTTTGGGACATAACTCTGTAGGTGTGAGAACCATTCCCCAAACCCCCATAGCAGCTGCAGAAAACCCCACCAAAAGGGAGTCTGAGCCCAGACCCACCTAACCTTGCCCCACTTGATGATATTTCTCTGCCTCCTCTGATAGCCAAAAACAAAAGACATAAGCTCTTAGGAGCTTTATGACCCTGCCCATTGTGTAAGGACCCAGAATACTTACCCTGGTCAACTTAGGGCAAACTTATATTCCCCTTCTACTACTACAGCTCTCTTGAAAGTGCAACCTCCTGGCTAGAGGCCAACCAACTAATGCCATTATAGCAACTTATGACAGAATAACCCTGCTCCCGGAAGGAGAAAACAACAGATAGTTCCACCACCTGCAACATCCTGGCTAAATGGAGGTCCTGAGTGTGCCCATGTGACAATTTCGCTGCTAGCACAACCAGCATTCAAGAAAACCAGCACACCAAACATATCTGCAACCAAGGACTCTCACACAGTCTACCTCACTACCCTGCCATCTCTACCAAAGCAGGTGCTCATATCCATGGCTGGAAGACCTAAATACAGATCATGTCACAGGACTTTTTGCAGATGTTCTCCAGCACCAGCCTGGAGCCTAGTAACCCTGCTGGGTGACTAGACCCAGAAGAGCAATAAGAATCCCTGTTGTCCAGTTCTCAGGAAGCCCCATCCTAAAAAAATGGGGGGAGGGGAGAGCACCATGTCAACTGATCATCCTGTGGGACAAAAGAATCTGAACAGGAGGCCTTGAGTTTCAGATCTTTCCATTGAAATAGTCTACCCAAAGAAGAAGGAATCAAAAGGATAATTTTGGTAATATAACAAAACAGGGTTCTATATCACCCCCAAAAGATCACACTAGCTCTCCAGCAATGGACCCAAACCAAGAAGAAATCTCTGAATTGCCAGATAACAAATTCAGAAGATTGATTATTAAGCTACTTAAGGAGGCACCAGAGAAAGGTGAAAACCAAATAAAAGAAATGGAAAACACAATACAGAATATAGATAAAATACTTCTCCACAGAAATAAATATCATAAAGAACACCACAATTACAACTTCTAGAAATGAGAAGTAGACAGAGAAATACAAAATGTACTGGAAAACTTCAACAATAAACTAGAATAAGCAGAAGGAACTTCGGTGCTCAAACTCAAGGCTTTCAAATTAACCCTGTAAGACAAAGTGAAAGAAAAAAATAATTTAAAAAAATGAAGAAAGCTTCTAAGAGATTTAGGATTATGTTAAATGGACAAACCTAAGAATAATTGCTGTTCCTGAAGAAGAAAAAATTCTAAATATTTAGAAAATATATTTGAGTGAATAATTGAAGAAAATGTCCCTGGTCTTTCTAGAGATCTAAACATTCACATGCAACAAGCTCAAAGAATACCTGAGAAGTACATCATAAAAAGATCATCACCTAGGCACATATTCATCAGGTTATCTAAAATCAAGACAAAGGAAAGAATCACAAGAGCTGTGAGACAGAAGCACCAGGTAACCTATAAAGGAAAACATACCAAGTTAACAGCAGACTTCTCAGCAGAAATCTTATAAGCCAGAATGAATTCAGTTTCTGTCTTTAGTGTCCTGAAACTAAATAATTGTCAGCCAAAAATGTTGTACTGAGTAAAAGTAAGCTTCATAAATGAAGGAGAGATAAGGTCTTTTTCGGACAAACAAATGTTGAGAGAATTCACCACTACCAAGCCACCACTACAAGAAATGACAAAGGGAGTTCTAAGTCTTGAAGAAAAGCTGAAAATACACCAAAACAGAACCTCCTTAAAGCATAAAACTCACAGGGCCTATAAAACAGTAACAGAATAAAAAAAGGTATTTAGGCAACAACTAGCATGATACATAAAACAGAACTTCACATCTCAATAGTAATGTTGAATGTAAATGACCAAAATGCTCCACTTAAAAAGATACAGAATGGCAAAATGGATAAAAATCCACCAACCAAGTATCTGCTGTCTTTAAGAGACTTACCTAACACATAAGGACTCACATAAACCTAAGGTAAAGGAGTGGAAAAAATATTCCATGCAAATGGAAACCAAAAGTGAGCAGGAGTTGCTATTCTTGTATCAGACAAAACAGACTTTAAAGCAACAATAGTTTAAAAAAGACAAAGAGGGACATTATGTGGTAAAATGATTTGTCAAAAAGGAAAATATCAAAATTCTAAATACATATGCACCTAATAATGGAGCTCCCAAATTTATAAAAAAATTACTACTAGATCTAAGGAATGAGATACATGGCAACACAATAATAATGTGTGACCTCAATACTCCACTGGCAGTACTAGACATGTCATCAAAACAGAAAATCAACAAAGAAACAACTGACTTAAACAATACCCTAGAAATAGTGGACTTAACAGATAATTAGAGACCATTCTACCCAACAACTGTAGAATATATAATCTTTCCATCAGCATATAAAACATTCTCCAAGACAGGCAATACAGTAGGTCACAAAACAAGTCTCAATAAATTTAGGACAATTAAATTATATCAAGTATCCTCTCAGACCACAGTGGAATACAACTGAAAATTAACTCAAAAAGGAATTCTCAAAACTATACAAATACATGGAAATTAAATAATCTACTCTTGGACGATCTTTGGGTTAACAATAAAATCAAGATAGAAATTTAAAAATTCATTAAACTGAATGAGAATAGTGACACAATTTATCAAAGCTTCTGAGATACAGCAAAAGCAGTTCTAAGAGGAAAATTCACAGCATTAAATGCCTACATCAAAAATTCTGAAAGAGCACAAATAGACAAACTAAGGTCATACCCCAAGGAACTAGAGAAACAAGAACAAGCCAAATCTAAATCCAGCAGAAGAAAAGAAATAACAAAGATGAGATCAGAACTAAATGAAATTTAAACAAAAAATATAAAAGATAAATAAAAAAAATTGATTTGAAAAGATAAACAAAATTAATAGATCATTACTGAGATTAACCAAGAAAAGAGAGAAAAATCCCAATAAGCTCAATTAGAAATGAAACACTTTGGGACCACTAGGATTAAAGGCGTGAGCTTCTGCCTAAGTTTGAAGTCTTACATTTGAATCTTTAATCTACCTTAAGTTACTTTTTGTATATGGCGAAAGGTAGGGGTCCAGTTTTATTCTTCTGCATATGTCTAGCCAGCTATCCCAGCACCATTTATTGAAGACTGGCCTTTCTCCACAGCTTACTTGGTTGACTTTGTCAAAGATCAGATGGCTGTTGGTGTGTGGCTTTATTTCTCAGCTCTCTATTCTGTTCCATTGATTTATGTATGTTTTGTACCAATATCATGCTGTTTTGTTCACTGTAGCTTTGTAGTATAGTTTGAAGTCAGGTAGTGTGATGCCTCCAGCTTTGTTCTCTTTGCTTAGAAGTCCTTTGGCTATTCTGGCTCTTTTTTGGTTCCATATGAATTTTAGAAAAGTTTATTTCACTCTTTCCAATTCTGTGAAAAATGATGTTGGTAGTTTCATAGGAATAACACTGAATCTGTAGATTGCTTTGGGGAGTATGTCCATTTGAATGATATTGATTCTTCCAGTTCATGAGCAAGGAATATT